>NC_138770.1:213148833-213223833 GCF_965119305.1 Pelophylax lessonae
GGATGTTGACAGCTCTGGGCCTGCAATTTCTAAGAGCAGAGTGCTTCTGGGTAAATATTCTGAAGAGGACATCAGGAAAAAAGATGTCCTTTTCATAGTGTAAAGAGCTATGGGCTTGTTTTAGCTATTTTAAAGTGTTACTAAACACAGGACCCTGCATTCACTATAGCTGGTCTCCCACAGTACACAATCATTTTAGTAAATATAAACTGCCTTGTGACTTCTATCAGTGCCTAGTTAAAGCTTGTAGGAGGAGTTTTCATGCTGCACTGAGCTGTCCAATCAGGATCCAGGACCCCTGATACTCTATCTAGACAGTGCTGATTCACCCTGTGCTGATCACATGCACTCTCCCAAGAAAAAAAAAAAAAAAACTCTCTAGCAATACACACCAAACTGAGCATGCGCAGCCTGACTCCATAGACTCTGTCTTATCCGGAAATGTTCTGGAGTCAGTGGAAGAAGGGGAGGATCTGTGCATATAGGATCAAACAGTGTTTTTACACAATGCATGGGATTAACCCCTTTGGTTCCACAGTGAGTATAACAAGCATGCATTACTACATACAGTATCTCTCAAAAGTGAGCACAACCCTCACATTTTTGGAAACATTTTATTATATCTTTTCATGTGACAACAATGAAGAAATGACACTTTGCTACAATGTAAAGTAGTGAGTGTACTTCTTGTATAACAGTGTAAAATTGCTGTCCCCTCAAAATACCTCAACACACAGCCATTGATGTCTAAACCGCTGGCAACAAAAGTGAGTACACACCTAAGTTAAAATGTCCAAATTGGGCCCAAAGTGTCAATATTTTGTGTGGCCACCATTATTTTTCAGCACTGCCTTAACCCTTTTGGACATGGAGTTCACCAGAGCTTCACAGGTTGCCACAGGAGTCCTCTTCCACTCCTCCATGATGACATCATGGAGCTTGTGGATGTTAGAGGCCTTGCACTCCTCGACCTTCTGTTTGATGATGCTCCACAGATGCTCAAGAGGGTTTAGGTCTGGAGACATGCTTGGCCAGTCCATCACCTTTACCCTCAGCTTCTTTAGCAAGGCAGTGGTCATCTTGGAGTTGTGTGTGGGGTCGTTATCATGTTGGAATACTTCTCTGCGGCCCAGTCTCCTAAGGGAGGGGATCGTGCTCTGCTTCAGTATGTCAAAGTACATGTTGGCATTCATGGTTCCCTCAATGAACTGTAGCTCCCCATTGCCAGCATCACTCATGCAACCCCAGACAATGACACTCCCACCACCATGCTTGACTGTAGTCAAGACACACTTGTCTTTATACACCTCACCTGGTTGCCTCCACACACGCTTGACATAATTTGAACCAAATAATTCTATCTTGGTCTCATCAGACCACAGGACATGGTTCCAATAATCCAGCACTGACAGGCTGACCCCCCCACCCCGTCAACCTCTGCAGAAAATCTGGCAGCACTCATACGTCTATTTCCCAAAGGCAACCTCTGGATATGACACTGCGCACGTGCACTCAACTTCTTTGGTCAACCATGGCAAGCCCTGTTCTGAGTGAAACCTGTCCTGTTAAACCGCTGTATGGTCGTGGCCACTGTGCTTCTGCTCAGTTTCAGGGTCTTGGCAATCTTCTTATAGTCTAGGCCATCTCTATATAGAGCAACAATTCTTTTTTCAGATCCTCAGATAGTTCTTTGCCATGAGGTGCCCTGTTGAACTTCCAGTGACCAGTATGAGAAAGTGAAAGCGATAACACGAAATCTAACACACCTGCTCCCCATTCACGCCTGAGACCTTGTAACACTAACGAGTCACATGACACCGGGGAGGGAAAATGGCGAATTGGGCCCAATTTGGACACCTTCACTTATGGGGTGTACTTACTTTTGTTGCCAGCGGTTAAAACATTAATGGCTGTGTGTTGAGTTGTTTTGAGGGGACAGCAAATTTACACTGTTATACAAGCAGTACACTCACTACTTTACATTGTAGCACAGTGTCATTTCTTAAGTGTTGTCACATGAAAAGATAAATTAAAATATTTACAAAAAATGTGAGGGGTGTACTCACTTTTGTGAGACACTGTATATAGAATGATTTTACTGATGTGGGTTAGTAACACTTTTAGGCTAGGGTGTATGGGATATTCCCAAAATTCTAAAGTGGTTAGTCACATGCTAGACTAGTGCTAGTATTGTACTGTGGGATGCAGCAACCATGTTTAAACTTCTAAAAAGTCAAAAAGTTGCATAGTGACCCAAGAAGCTTCATGGAGGAACCCCATTCCAACACAGGTACGGGCAAGCTCCTGCTGGGTCTGCTGTAAATACCTTTCCAATACTGATTATACAACAGCAACGTGATTCACTGATTTCTGACAGATTTTCGGTAAACTCACTGCTTCTGTGCATCAGAATGAATTATATAGGCTAGTTTGAAATCTAAAAGATACATCTAGTGTCTATGAAACTATTGTCAGATCAGCATAGCATCCTATATTGTGAAGGGGATAATGTGATTTTAAGTCTACAAAGGTTTCTCATTTCAAAGTCTTTCCAGTACATTAGCTCCCCTAATGATATCAACAGCAAGACTTAAGAGACCCACATTAGTGAACGTTTCAGAACTGTAAACCAATAAATCTTGTTAGACATCAAGACGTCATCTTGTAGTCAGGGATAAAGAGTAAACAGGTGGGAGTATGTACCTCATTAAAAAGTAATGCAATATGAAACTGTACTTAGCAGAGCCCATTCAGCACTATGGCTTTATACATTTTATATCTGATTCAATTAGATACATTTGATCTTGTAACATGAGTGTTAAAAATTGACAAGGGTCTATCTGACAAAAGGAAAACATTGTAAAGTAAAAATAATAATACTCATAGATGAGACATTCCACCAACTGCACCTGGATCCAAATACCTTGTCATCTACCCCCTCCAGATTCCCCTAAGATGAAAGCAAAGGCAAAATGGGAAAGACGTATCCCCTTTATTTATATTTTAAGGATAATACAATCAGGGCTCTAAGTTTGGTCACAGCTGGTTTCTTTAATGGAACTACTGTATGTTAATATGTTAAAGGGTATTTTCCCTTTGACAACGAAATTGGGAGAATGCCTACTTGAATTTGTTACATGTCCCTATTTACATAGCATAAAAAATGCAGCTCACCTTATTTAGATGGAAAAATTCTACTTAGGTCTTTTTGTTATAAGGGGATCTTAGAAACTGCTTGTGATATAATTACATTAACACTGTCTGACTGTGTAGACAGATATTATATCATCAATTGCACTAGACTTAAACACTGTCCGTATTAACCAAAGGTTAAAGGTTAACCCATTGCCAACCGCCCATCATAAATTTACTGCCGAAAGGTGGCTCGGCTGCGTGAACCGAAGTAACTGTATGTCCGTTGCATGCCGTCCCCACGATGTTCTGATTTGGTTCAGAACCAATCAATCATTAGGTCCAGGCCAATGATTTTTGGCCTGGACCTTGTGATTGGTTCTGACCAATTGCAGAACGTCCTGAGCCTGTATAATGTAAACACAGGCACAGGAATTATGCCCTTTTCGATCCAGCGTGAGAAGAGAGAACATATACCATGAGTACACAAGCACTACACTGACACTAGTACATATAGGCACACATTTACCCCCTGATCAACCCACAGTTACAATTTCACTCCCTGTCACAGTGTATACTATATACAGTATACAGATAATTTACTGATCACTGTATTAGTGTCACTTGTGACTTTAGTTAGTATGAGAGACAGTTAGTGGTAGTCCCAGATAGGTTTAGGGTACCCGCCATACATCCCCTAATAAAGATTTAACCCTCTGATTACCTCCAGTTAATCCCTTCATTGCCTTGTCACAGTGTCACTATTATAGTGTACAGATCTTTTTTCTGATCACTGTATTAATGTCACAGGTAATATCAATTAGCTTTAACCTTAGTTAGCGTCAATACAGGATAGCGTCAGCTTGCCCGATGCATATTTAGTAATACATTTTAACCCTTTGATTGCCAGTGACACACACACACACACTAAACACCTCCATTACTAGTATAGTGTCTAAACGGATCCATATCTTTAATCCTATCAGAACTATACTAGCGTCCCCAATAGTTTAGTATAGTGTTCTCAAAACACAGCGTTAGCAGGATCAGCACAACATCTGTTATCACCTGAATTTATCCCCTCCACCCCCCCCCCCCCAGGAAGTGCAGAATCAGCAGATTACTGTCACTTCCAATACACAGCACACTAAACTACAGCGTTACCAGAGTCAGGCCTTATTTCTGCTAGCACTAGCAGTTAAATTTTTTGGTAGCGGTTCAAATAGTCTTTGACAACCAGGTGCTTTTTTACCTGTGAGTCACATTAGGTACCTATAAATTTATTGGCCAAAATGTCCAAACAGAGGTACACTAGTGAAGAGGCCGAGCATGACAAATGACAGAGATGGGGAAGCCTCACTGTCAGAATCAGGCTTAGTATTCAAACCTGTAGAGAGCAGCGGCACCCTGACAGATAGCTCTGACGATGGAGTAGTGGTCCCTGCTAAGATCAGGCATAACCGACCCGTTCTTCTGTTGCTGAGGTGCAACAACCACAGGGTTCTCGTATGCAGCAGAGTGTTGGTACTAGTGCCGCTCAACCTTCTGGTGAACTGGTAAGCACCAGCGGCCTAGTACATTCTGGTCATAGTCAAACCAGCACTGCAGTAACAGTTGGTGACGTGGCGAGTCCCATGAGTGCAGTTCAAGCTGGTGCAGTGGCTAGCGCAAGTAGTGTCCCACAGCCACCAATAATTCGAAAACAGGCCCATAGAACCCATAGTGTCCTTCCTGATGCGCTTGCAAATCCTGATTGGGAGACCACCACTTCTGCAGCACCCGTACTTCCCCCATTCACTGGCCAACCTGGAATTCAGGTGGAAACAGCTGATTTTATTGCCCTTGGTTTTTATGTTCTGTTTTTCACAGAAGATCTGTACAGATCTATTGTAGACCAAAGCACATTTTATGCCAATCAATTCATCGCTGCAAATCCAAACTTGTCAGAGAATTTGCATGGAAACGTATCACTGTTTCCGAATTTAAAACCTTTCTGGGCATATCCCTCCTCAAGGGCATTAATAAAAAGAGTAAGTTGCAGTCATATTGGTCCACTGACCTAATTCATCATATGACCGTGTTCTCTGCTGCCATGGCCAGGACTAGATACGAGCAAATCTTGCGGTTCATGCACTTCAGTGACAATGAACTCTGTCGTCCTCGGGGTGACCCTGGATATGACCAGCTCCACAAAATTCAACCCCTCGTAAATCGCTTCAGCCAGAAGTTTGCAGCTTTGTATATGCCCCAACAAGCTGTCTGCATTGATGAGTTCCTGAATAAATTTTCTGTCCGCCTTGCTTTCAAACAGTTTCTCCCCAGCAAGCGTGCCAGTTATGGGGTCAAGATGTATAAGCTCTGTGACAGGGCAACAGGCTATACATGTAGTTTCCGGATTTACAAGGGAAAGATAGCAATGTGGATCCCCCCAACTGCCCAGACTACATGGGGATCAGTGGCAAGATTGTTTGGGACTTTGTGTCACCCTTATTCGGAAAGAGGTACCATTTATACATGGACAATTATTACACAAGCTTGCCACTTTTTAGTCACATTTTTGATTTTGGAAATTGGCGCATGTGGCACCGTGCGACCTAATCACTGGGGCTTCCCCCAATGACTTGTAGATTCCTGACTTAGACGGGGGGGGGGGGGGGAGCCTGCTTGAAGTGTAATAAATTGCTTGCAGTGAAGTGGAGGGTCGCACGGAATGTTTTTGTTCTGTACTCCATTCACGCAGATACGACCAAATTGCAACATCGACTGGTGTTGTTGAGAAGCCCCTCTGTGTCCACGAATACAACCTTAACATGGGAGGGGTGGACTTCAATGACCAGATAATACCGCCACACTTAATTGCCCATAAGGCCAGACACTGGTACAAAAAAGTATACCGATTCCAATTGGCTCTGCTAAATGCTTATGTTCTATACAAAGCGTCAAGAAGAAGAGGATCCTTCCTAAAATTTCAGGAAGAGATCATCACAACCCTTCTGTATCCCGAAGGTGCTGTGGCCCAAATTCACAATCCGGAATCAGTGAGCCGGCTGCATGAGAGGCATTTTCTGGGATGTCTTCCCTGGTACCTCTACCCAAAGAGCACCCCAAAGAAAATGTAGGCATGACACTCACTATTTTTGTCCCTCCTGTCCTGGCCAGCCTGGTCTCTGCATTGAGGACTGATTCTGTCACTAGCACACACTAGTGGAGTATTAGTGTAAGGTACAGCATGGCACGGTCTAGGGCACACTTTCACACTGGGTCTCAAAAGATGTTAGATTTTGAGAGACCATTGCCTGGAACAGTTTTTTATTTTAGTTATTTTAAAAAATTACAAAATAAAAAAGCCAAAAATAGTTGTTGTTTTATTGAGTTCATTTTCTGTTCTTACTCTACTTTTCTACTTTCTACTTTTACTGTACTTTATAATATACTGTTATACTGTATACTGTTTTATTGTTACTGTTTTTCATTGTTAACCATATTTTTATTTGCAGATACCACCATTCTACTGCACTGTATGCTATTATAATGTAATGTTTTATTGTTGCTATGTTTTTCATTGTTAACCATAGTTTTCTTTGCAGATACCATCATTCTACTGTTTTACTGCACTGTATACTATTATATTGTAATGTTTCATTGTTATTGTATTTTATTGTTAACCATTGTTTGCTTTGCAGGTACGCTCATCAGCTGCAGCACTGATTTGTTTATTTTGACAGCAACAGCGCTTGCTCTCAGCATTTACATAAATCAATGATTGCAGCTCTCTAGGAGATCATTTCACCACCACAGTTAAAAAAGAGCATATATGGCGAAGCAAACGGGATGGGGTGGACATCGAGGACGGTTCTCCCCTATGCTTCGCAATATATTTTTTAACACTTTTCTTGTCAGAGGTTTCTTCATCCACATCGATCAATACAAATGAAGGAATCTGCTATGTTCTATTTTTTCATTTAAAAAAGAACATTGCATGTATGCCCATCATTAGAAGTGGGTTGATGCTGGGAGTTCTAATGGTGGGCATACCACACACTTTCTGGTATTGTTTTTTACAGCCAATGGTCAGTTTTCATGTAAAAGCAATTCTAACAGATAATTACAAGCAGTGGGAGGGGACTCCCCGCCGCCTTCCACAGTCTTCTCAGGCTCTCCTGTCCCGTGGGGTAACCCGAGACTGCAGCCAGTGGTTCAGTCAGCTGAACATAGAGCTGATTGGAGACCAGAATGGCTCCAATCTTCTCTATGGCCTAAGATACTGGAAGCTATGAGCATTTTTATGACTTCGGTTTTGCCAGATAGAAACAGCGCCATTGGGAAATTGGAAAAAAGCATCTTATCCCACCAATCTTGGTGTGGTCAGATGCTTTAAGGGCAGAGGAGAGATCTAGAGTCTAATAGACCCCAATTAAAATAAAAAAGAGTCACTACTTATTGCTATCATAGGGGATATTTAAATTCCCTGTGATAACAATAAAAAGGATAAAAAAAAATGAAAGGGAAGGTATCAAAATAAAATAAAAATCAAAATAAAAAATAATAATAATAATTTTTTAAAAAGCACACATCCCCCGTGTTTGCGCGCAAAGGCGAACGCAAGCATCAGTCTGGTGTCATATGTAAACAGCAATTGAAGCATGCATGTGAAGTATCGCCGGGAACATCAGATCGAGGGAAGTAATTCATGCAGTAGACCTCCTCTGTAAATCTAAAGTGGTAACCTGTAAAGCCTTTTAAAGGCTTTTAAAAATGAACATATTGGGGGGGGGGGGGGGAGTTGTGTGTGCTATCTTGGCATTTCATGGCCTCTGAAACTGTGATAGGTAGTGAGGAGTGAAATCAACAATTTTCGCCTTTAGAAAGCCTGCAGGCAGTGACTGGATTTCGGGGTCCTGTACACATCTAGACTGCCAAAAAGTCTCACACATGTGGCATCCCTCTCAGGAGAAGCAGCAAAATGTATTTTGGGGTGTAATTCCACATATACCATGGCATGCGTCAGCAATATATAATTTTAATGGCAACATTGTTAAAAAAAATTGTCATTTTTCAAACACCTGTGACAAAAAAATGTAATATTCATTGGGCTCAACATACCTCTCAGAAAATTCCTTGGGGTTTCTACTTTCCAAAAAGGGGTAATGTGGGGGGGGGGGAGGGTTTGTACTGCGCCATTTTAGCACTTCAAGAAATGAGATACGCAGTCAGAAAGTAAAAGCTGCGGAAATTCCACTATATACATCATAATTTGTAGACGCTATAACTTTTGCGCAAACCAATAAATATATGCTTATTGAAATTTTTAATATCAAAGACATGTAGCTAAACACATTTTGGCCTAAATGTATGACAAAAAATGTATTGTATTGTATATTTTTTATAAGAAAAAATAGAAAATGTAATTTCTTCTCAATATTTTTGGTCTTTTTTCATATATATCGGAAAAAATAAGGACCGCAAAAAAATAAAAACCACAGAGGTGATCAAATATCACCGCAAGAAAGCTCTATTTATGGGAAAAAAAGGGATATAAATATTGTTTGGGTACAGCATTGCTTGACTGGGCAATTATCAGTTAAAATAACCAAATTGCAAAAAATAGCCTGGTCATTAAGGGGGTAAAACCTTCCAGTTCAGAAGTGGTTAAGAAGCTTGGCCTCTCTACTGTAAGTTAATGAGAACTAGACTCAGCCCAGCTATTGGGGCAGATCATACTGAGCTAGCTGAGAAATGCTTGTCCTCAAAACATTGAAATGGTAAGGAATTTATTGAAAAAGGAAAGCAAATAGGTATGCTGTGTGAAAAGGAGCACAACGCAAACATATAGTGGGGTTTTTGCAAATTTGAATGCAAATGTGGAATTATATTTTAAATGATATTATAGTGAATGGGATTACCTAATTATGTTTCCATTTCAATCTGTAGTCATTTTTTCAGGTCACTGGTTTAATTGTGCTGTATATAAGAGGGTCTAAATCTTTACTTTCTTTACTAGACCAAGAGAAAATTGTTTACACTTTTAGTAAGTCAGCTCTATAGATTTGTATCGTAAGAAGGTGCAGTAAAGAACAGCCATTGAGTAGAAGGAAGCAGAGCCTGCACATGTAATGATCAAATACAGCTGCCCCATGTACGTATATAATGACGAATTATACAAAGAAGCAAGGTTTCTAAAACATTAACACATGTTGATACAATTATTTACATCAAGCTGATCTCTTTAGTTGTATTTCTAAAGACACTGAAAAGGCTAAACTTCCCTTAAATAAGGTCACTTTGAGTACATGTAGCAATGGCTTTCCTTGCTCCTCAGTACAGGAACATATGGTTTCAGTGACATCTCTCTTTTTACAATAAATGAAATACAACCTCACTTGTTTCAGCATAGAGCAAGATACATTATTTATACTATGCCTGCCGTATTGATCTTGCCAGCACTAAATCAAGTGCCAAGTATTTCTTTTATACTAGGTGTCACAAACTCCCATTATTTTATGATATATAATTTTAATCATTGATCTATAATTTAAAGAGTGTCTTCCACTAAGAAAAGAAGATTTAGACATGCAGAAGTTCACTAATTAGATAAAATAACATCTTTTGACTAGTTACATGCAGTGTTCAGGGACAAAACAGCATCAAGGACTCTGACTCCATGCAGTGTATATGTGGATTGCTACAAAGATCAGAAAATATAAATAAAAAGTTCCAATACTGAGTTTTCACTGCTGATTACTTGACTACTCTGCGACCCTGTGATCTTATTTCATGTGTCAGCTTTTCTTTAATCCTAGCAGAAACTCCATAGCTGACTCTACAAAAGCCACATGCAAGGCAACTAAGAATGGCTTGTGTTGTCACTTTATGATGTTAGTATTTATTTAATAATATTGTTCAAAGTAGAATGAACGGCAAAAATACACGGCAACTAATGGAAGACCAACTTTACCTTGAAAGAATTCTTGATCATGAAGGAGTTCACCTATTATTACATAAAGCAACATGTTTCTTGTAAATCTTTATATGGCTGCAATAATATTAGACTGTCATACAAAATAAAAAAAATATCTGTTTAAAGCACACACTTTTGATTTAAAACATCAGCATTGTTATAGCAATACAAACAAAAGCTATTTATGACAAATAAGCTTACTTGAAAAATATCCTTTCATATTATATGCTGCCTGCCTGCTGGCCATCTCTTCCATCGCTTCTGGGATCCCTGCATGCTTTTCAGCTTCTCCTCTGCTGTTTATTTTGATTTTCTAAAGACTACATATCCCATGGTACCCTGCTGCCAGCAAGCAGTGATACCTCTACTTAATACGCCTCCTGAAACTCCACCTTTCTGCACCTCTGGTCCCTCTATGCATCCAACACTATTTTATATACTACCAAAATCTGACTATTGGTGATTGGTTTAAGCAACAGTTATTGTCCTTTAGATGGAATTGGTAGTAGTATAGCCTCTCTCTTTTCTCGGTCTGAAGGTACAAGGCTTGACCCACTTAAAGTAAGCAGCTACAAGTGCCCTAGCTGTATTACATGCAGCTACCTCATTATATTATACTGCATCCTTCATCCCTTCAATGGGAAAAGGCATTCCTGTTTGCCACTGGCCTAATTGCAGTGCAGAATACATGATTTACATACTTTACTGTACTAGTGGATTATATTATGTAGAGACAATTCTGAGGCTATTAGTCCCTGGTACATCTGATCAACCTGTTGCACCACATTTCACAGAGATTAAATATCCACTTCTAAAAATTAACTGTTGCTCATTGATTATGTTCCATATCCATCCTGTGGGAATGATAGACATTGGTCGTTATTGCAAAAATAAGCCCAGCTCTTACTACTAGAAGACTAAATGAATAATTAAACCTTACATTATTTTTGTAATGTTTTTTTGCATAAGTGCAGATAAGTGGGAAATGCTTATACGGTTATTATGAATGCAAGCTTGATTCATGCTGGCATTGTCCTATAGTCATTGTGCTTATTCCATAGTATTCCATCCACTATATCTCCTAAAAAGGTAAAGAATCTGCTTACCCAGTAAGGGATTTTAACCACTTGAACTCTGGAAGGTTTTAGCCTCTTTGTGACCAGGGCATTTCTTGCTTTTCAGCTCTGAGCTACTCTAACTGGCAACTGTGCGGTCATGGAACACTGTACCTAAACAGAAGTTTTAGCTTTTTTTTCACACAAATTAAGCTTTCTTTTGGTGGTAATACATCACCGCTGGGTTTTTTCATTTTTATCATATAAATAAAAAAGGCAGAACATTTTGAAAAAAATAATGTTTTCCTCCTTAGTTTCTGTTATAAAATTTTGTAAATAGGTAATTTTTCTCTTTCGCTGATGTGTGCTAATGAGGCTGCATTGATGGGCACTGATATTCTGCATGGATGAGGTGGCACTGATGAGGAGGCACTGATGAGGTTGCACTGATGAGGTTGCACTGATATGTGACACTGATGGGCACTGAGAGGCAGCACTGATGGGCACTGATAGGTGGCACTGATGGCCACTGATTGGCAGCACTGAAGGACACTAATTGGTAGCACTGGTGGGCACTGGTTGGCAACACTGGTGGGCAATGTTGAGGCTGCACTGATAATCAGGACAATACGGATCAGTGCATAAAAGAGAGGAAAAGGAGGCACAAACACCTAGTGCATTACCCGTGGTACTGTTTAAAATGATTTATTAAAATGCTGAATGCATACTCACAAACATGAAGAATAAAAATCGTACTGCAAATTCCCGTCACCCATGTGTTGGACCATGTCCTGGAAATTGCGACCGCTAACGTGTTTCGGGAATCAAGCTCCCTTCCTCAGAGCTCTGAGGAAGGGAGCTTGACTCCCGAAACGCGTTAGCGGTCGCAATTTCCAGGACATGGTCCAACACATGGGTGACGGGAATTTGCAGTACGATTTTTATTCTTCATGTTTGTGAGTATGCATTCAGCATTTTAATAAATCATTTTAAACAGTACCACAGGTAATGCACTAGGTGTTTGCGCCTCCTTTTCCTTTCTTTTATGCATCCGTTTGGAGTTCCCTGCCTGAGGAGAGCAGCACGCCAGTCTTCCCCTTCGGAGTGAGCGCTTGGCTGATTATTTGTTAATAAGGATCAGTGCCCTGATTATCAGGGTAGATGTCCCCTGTGTGGATTTTCCGGTTAGCAGCTCTCCTCTCATCATGTGCTTTCAACGTGAGGAGAGGATTGCCGATAACCATCACATGGTGTTTACACTGTGATCAGCTGTTATTGGACAAAGCTGGTGACATGGTAAAGAGCCACTGTGATTGGCTCTTTACCTCGATCCTTGATCAGCTATATCCAAAAAAAAAAAACAGCGATCACAGATCACTGCTAATGGACACTGCAGGGGGTGTATGGGAAACACGTCATATGACGACCACCAGGTAATGTGCGACCACGCTGCAGCCGTCATTCGGCTGTAATGTGGTCATGGAGAGGTTAAAGAAGAATTCCAGACAAAACGTAACTACTCTTAAAAATGCTTTCAACTCCCCTAACACGTATTCTGACTAATCTGTGTAAAGAAAAGAACTGTATACTTACCTATTTTCAAGCCACTCTGGTGCGCTAAGGTGATCCTGCACCCCTCTGTCAGCCAGCGGAAGTTGCATGAGAGAGGAGGGAGTGCCAACAATGGATAGACCATTGTAAACCTTTGGGAGTCATCACCACTGCCAGGCATTGCCAGCTGTTGTTGAACGCTCTCTCCTCTCCCCTTCAGCCCTGCAGTTGCAGGTGATCACATGAAAGTCCAAGAGTGGCCTGAAAATAAGTAACTTTATGGATCTTTCTTACACAAAATAGGTGTTAGGAGGGGGATGGAGCATTTGTAAGAGTAGTTTGAGTTTGCCTGGTATTCTACTTTAACTTCTGCATGCTTGTGGGTTTAGGCAAGTCGTCCCTGTATGCATCCAATACATTTATATCTACTACTAAAAGATGATTATTCATTTCAGTCTCTTCTCTTTTAGAAGAAAGAAGAGTTTCAAATCTTATCTTTGTTAGGGGAAAACAGTTTGACGATTTTATGAATTAAGTATTATTCTAATTATCTCTCTTTATTAAAAATGTAGCAGGAAATCATGTATTTTCCTGCATTTTAATGTTCAGTCAGTATGAGGTGTGATACCTCTGACTGAATGTAGATCACACAACACCAGTGTAATGCTGAGTAGAATTACAAAACAAATTGGGACTCACTTAGTAATGAGACAGGATGTTAACTTAGCCCATTAAAGTTATATTCACATCAATCATCCAATCATGTGCAGGGGAAATTCCTATTTGTTTTTTTTTTTTTTTTTTTTAGAATTACCCTGCACATGATTGGGTATTCGAAGACAACTTCACTGGTTTAAATGAATATTTTACTCCTACGCCTCATTTACTGGAAAGGGATATGGGCTTTCTGCGGGGGGTGGAACTGCTAGATAACAAGCTACATCTGAGCCTGCACCAGATACACATTCTCATACATACAGAACATGTGAACATAAATTGAGAAGACTACATAAAATGACATGGTGTTTTTTACAGCTGTCACATAACTTCTCCCTAACTATGACTGTCTCGTATGATTAATGTTAGCAAGGCAAACCACAAATAAAGGGCCTTGATATGTGGAAGCTACAAGACAAGTGACAGGTGGCTGTAATATACACGGTCTCCCTATACATAATGCGTACTGGCAGCATAGTCTGATATGTAAATTGGACGGGTATGAAGGATGAAAAATTCATTTTTATTAGACAAGCTTTATATACCTTATAATGTTCTTGCTTATTTTTCAATTATTGCACTACAGGATAATAAATGTATGCATATCCACAGAAAGGCAGAAAATAATTATTTATATACATATATTTATGTATGCAGCATCTCACAAAAGTGAGTACACCCCTCAAATTTTTGTAAATGTTTTATTATATCTTTTCATGTGACAACACTGAAGAAATGACACTTTGCTACAATGTAATGTAGTGAGTGTACAGCTTGTCTAACAGTGTAAATTTGCTGTCCCCTCAAAATAACTCAACACACAGCCATTAACCTCCCTGGCGGTATGATTATTTCAGATTTTAGGTGCAGAAAGTGGTACCATTATTTTGCATGTAATTCTTAAGGCGAGCAGCCCAAACCAACTATTTACATATGATTTTGTTTTTTACTGTGCGTTCTTCTTTATATTATCTCAGGTATGATAAAGTTTGAAACACAAAATCATAAATTATAATATAATAAATAACTATAAATAATAACAAATAATAATACAATAATAATAATACTTTGTATTCAATAAATTGTAGTAAATAACATAATGAAAAACACTGACATTTTTTTTGCCGAACAAGGATGCAATATTAGTAGTCATATTGCTTCAGTAAACGTCCCGGGTATGAAAAATTTTAAAACATGGTACAGCACAAAGTCCAACGTCACAGTCAGGACAATAGTACCGCATTTCTTTATGGATTTTCCTTCCAGTGTCGTCACGTTTAGAGCAGCAAAGCACACACATTCTTGTGGGTGCAGACTTATTTTCTGTTGGTGGAATGTAGTCCATAAAGTGACGAGCAGTCAGGCGTTCGGGGTTCACAACACCAACAGCACGACTTCCAGGTCTACTTACAGCCATTGGTGTTTGGTGCTTGAGAAATATCAGTTCGGCAACTTTACAAACAAAGTCCGCATGAACCACAGGCCTGTCACTCTTTTTTTTTTTTTTTTTAGTAAAATGAATGCGTTCCACAAACACTGTTCAAGAAGATGCATGAAGATTTATTTGTAATATTTTTTTGTTGTTTTCTCATTGCCGGATAAAACGTCATCAGCTCTGTCCACCTCCCATGGTGTTATTGTAATCCATCACAAGTTGTGGTTTCATTACGTCTTTTCCACCTTTTGTGTGTACCATGACAGTAGAGGTGTTGTGAATGGTACTCATTAGCACACATCTTTTTTGTCACGCCATCTCAGTGCCATAATTTTGCCTTTCTGCCAGGCACCTATTTCTCCTGCCTTGAGCTTTTTATTGGCAAAGGTTGGCGGCATGTCACGCCGGTTAGCCCTAACGGTCCCATATGCTTCCATCTTGTTGTGTAGAAGGAACTCATACAGTTCTGGGGATGTATAAAAATTGTCTGTGGTTACACAGTACCCCTGATTCAGCAATGGCTCAATCAAAGTAAGAACCAAAGCGGTTGCCATTCCATAACTGCTGAATCGTTAGTTGAATTTGGTGTATAGGACCGAATTCCATATGTAACCAGTGCTGGATTTACATAGCATGAATGATTTTATGCCAAAGCGTGCTCTCTTTGATGCTATATACTGTATACAGCTGAGTCTTCCTTTGTAGGCCATTAGACTTTCGTCAATACAAATGTCTCTATCTGGTACATAGGTCTGCTGGAAATTTTTCAGAATAATTTGATAAACGTCCCAAATCTTTTTGAGTTTTGGAGCTGGATGAGAAGTATCATCAAATTCTTCATTATTTGCAAAGTGCAAATATTTCATAATGAGCGAAAATTTGTATTCCGACATGACCGTGCCAAAAAAAGGAGTGGCTAGTAATTTGTTGGTGGTCCAATACCACTTCTGCAGGGGTTTCACCACCACTCCCAGCAGGATAATTAGGCCCAGAAACTTCCAGATGTCCTCTTTGGTCACTGGTTCCCACATTCTGCTCCTTGAAAACCTCTGATGCGCAGCGGCTTGTTGCTCCTGGTACTGATTTGTTTCCATAACAATCTTTTCAATAACCTCATCGGTCAAAAAGAGTTGGAGGTATGCCAAGGGGTTGTCATCCTCAACATCCACTTTGATGCCAGGTGCTCCAGTAAACGGGAATCTTGGGGGTGCTACGTGCTCCGTACTGCAGTCAATCGAGCACCAAGTCCGCACATCACTGGGCAGAGTCGCAGGATCCTAGCTGAAATCGCTTTCTGTGTCCGATGACGAACTTCCCCTATGAATTGCTATCACTCAATTCTTCAAGCGATTCTGTATTGCTGTCGCTGTTTTCCAGAAGGTCATTTACCGCTTTTGAGGTGGCGGCGCACTGGGGGGCAAACTGAGGTCAATTTATTTTATTTTAGTAATGTAATCCAATAGGATTACAATATATCAGTGTATTTGTGTTTTTAACTTTTTGAATTTGCCGCCGGTTCCATCCCCTGTGACGTGACGCTCGCAGGAGACGTTAGCCGGGGCTCACAGCATCAGGCGGAAGGAATACATTGCGGGATCCCGGGGACAAGGTAAGTAACCTTTCTTCCAGCATCCAGCGATGCTCCCTGGCGGTACCCCAAGTGTGGCTCGGGGTTACCGCTAATGAAACTGAAATTCCACCCCGAGCTACACTCAGAAATACCGCCAGAGAGGTTAATGTCTAAACCACTGGCAACAAAACTGAGTACACCCCTAAGTGAAAATGTCCAAATTGGGCTCAATTAGCCATTTACCCTCCCCAGTGTCATAAGGTTAGTGTAACAAGTTGTTAGTGTTACAAGGTCTCAGGTGTGAATGGGGAGCAGGTGTGTTAAATTTGGTGTTATCGCTCTCACTCTCTCATACTGGTCACTGGAAGTTCAACAGGGCTCCTCATGGCAAAGAACTCTCTGAGGATCTAAAAAAAAGAATTGTTGCTCTACATAAAGATCGCCTAGGCTATAAGATTGCCAAGACCCTGAAAATGAGCTGCAGCACAGTGGCCAAGATCATACAGCAGTTTAACCAGATGGGTTCCACTCAGAACAGTCCTTTCCATGGTTGACCAAAGAAGTTGAGTGCATATGCATCCAGAGGTTGTCTTTGGGAAATAGAGGTATGAATGCTGCCAGCATTGCTGCAGAGGTTGAAGGGGTGAGAGGTCAGTCTGTCAGTGCTCAGACCATATGCCACACACTGCATCAAATTGGTCTGCATGGTTGTCGTCCCAGAAGAAAGCCTCTTATAAAGATGATGCACGAGAAAGACCGCAAACAGTTTGCTGAAGACAAGCTGACTAAGGACATGGATTACTGGAACCATGTCCTGTGGTCTGATAAGACCAAAATAAACTTATTTGGTTCAGATGGTGTCAAGCAATAGAGGTATGAATGCTGCCAGCATTGCTGCAGAGGTTGAAGGGGTGGGGGATCAGCCTGTCAGTGCTCAGACCATACGCCACACACTGCATCAAATTGGTCTGCATGGCTGTCATCCCAGAAGAAAGCCTCCTATAAAGATGATGCACAAGAAAGCCCGCAAACAGTTTGCTGAAGACAAGCTGACTAAGGACATGGATTACTGGAACCATGTCCTGCGGTCTGATAAGACCAAGATAAACTTATTTGGTTCCGATGGTGTCAAGCGTGTGTTGCGGAAACCAGGTGAGGAGTATAAAGACAAATGTGTCTTGCCTACAGTCAAGCATGATGGTGAGAGTGTCATGGTCTGGGGCTGCATGCGTGCTGCCACCACTGGGGAGCTACAGTTCATTGAGGGAACCATGAATGTCAACATGAACTGTGACATACTGAAGCAGAGCATAATCCCCTCATTTCAGAGACTGGGCTACAGGGCAGTATTCCAACATGATAGCGACCCCAAACACACCTCCAAGATGACCACTGCCTTGCTAAAAAAGCTGAGGGTAAAGGTGATGGACTGGCCACGCATGGCTACAGACCTAAACCCTATTAAGCATCTGTGGGGCATCTTCAAACGGAAGGTGGAGGATGGCAAGGTCTCTAACATCCACCAGCTCCGTGATGTCGTCATGGAGGAGTGGAAGAGGACTCCAGTGGCAACCTGTGAAGCTCTGGTGAACTCCATGCCCAAGAGAGTTAAGGAAGTGCTGGAAAATAATGGTGGCCACACAAAATGTTGACACTTTGGGCCTAATTTGGACATTTTACCATACTGGTATACTCACTTTTTTAGTCAGCGGTTTTAATATTAATAGCTGTGTGTTGAGTTATTTTGTGGGGACAGCAAATTTACACTGTTATACAAGCTGTACACTCACTATTTTACATTGTAGCAAAGTGTAATTTCTTCAGTGTTGTCACATGAAAAGATATAATAAAATATTTACAAAAATGTGAGGGGTGTACTAACTTTTGTGAGATACGGTATACACACACACACACACAGACAATGAGAGACATAGAGAAAGAAAGTTGCTTTAATTAAACCATCAGCTCGCCTTTCTCAAGACAACAAGCACATAAAAAAGTGCTGCTTAAAACAGGGTTACAGGCCATAAAAGAAAAAAAAATTAAAGTCAGCAGTTACAAATACTGTAGCTGCTAACTTTTAATACAAGGACGCTTACCTGTCCAGGGATCCCGCAATGTTGGCACCCCAAGCCGATTTGTCCATTGGCTTTGGGTGCAGGCCTCAGCATTGCAAGTAAGGGAAACTGGCAGTGAAGCCTTTAGGCTTCACAGCTGCTTTTCTACTGCGCATGTGTGAGTCGCGCTGTGCTTTCTAAATGGTCCCACTGTCTTCTGGGACACACACAGGTCCAAGAAGGCAGGGAGGGAAGGGGGAGAGGCAGGACATGATGTAGATCTCCATGTGGCGATCTTACCAGGAAGTGAGAGCTGGTACCTATCAAAACCAGGTACCCCCCCCCCCCCCCCCAAAAAAAAATGCCAGATGTGGCAGTGGAGGGTGCAAACAAGTGGAGCTTCCCTTTTGGGTGGAGCTCTGTTTTAAATACCCAATACCCTCTCCACCCATAGACCATACATTCCCACTCATGGCTATCTTACTGTCCTCTCTGCCACATAGCTGTTTACCTTGTTTAAAAACAGAAACATAGAAGAGTGACTGCAGAAAAAGACCAAGTGGCCAAGTTTGTACCTTTTTTTTGTTTTCTTTTTTAACATTTTTTCGTCTGAGTATAGATCTACGTTTGCCCCGCTTGTTTAAATTCACTTACTTTTGATTGGCTCACAATCTCTGCTGGAAGGCTGTTCCAATCATCAACAACTCTTTCTGTAAACTAAAACTTTCCTAGAATAATTTAGTCCCTTTGTTCTTAAATTTAGCTTTGTATTGAAAATACTGCTCCTCTGAGCCTTATTCACACCCTTAATATATTTAAATGTTTAAGTAATTACTTCCCTTTCCCTTATTCCCTCCAGACTGTACATATTAACCACTTGCCGACCCCTAGCAGTGCATATACTGCAGCAAGTCGACTCTATTTTGCGAAACAACGCCACAATGTTGCAGTCCTGCTAAAAATCGCTGATTGCCACTAGTAAAAAATAAATAAATAAATAAAAATGCCATAAATATATCTCCTAGTTTGTAGACGCGATATATTTTGTGCAAACCAATCAATATACCCTTATTGGGATTTTTTTAATCAAAAATATGTAGCAAAATACATCTTGGCCTAAAATTATGAAAAAAATTTAGGTTTTTTTTGGCTGTGTTTTGTAGCAGAAAGTAAAAAATATTGTTTTTTTTTTTTTTCAAAATTGTTGCTCTTTTTTGTTTATAGCGCAAAAAAAACGCAGATGTGATAAAATCCCACGAAAAGAAAGCTCTATTTGTGGGTAAAAAGAAACATCAATTTTATTTTGGTACAACGTCGCACGACCGCGTAATTGTCAGTCAAAATAATGCAGTGCCGGATGGTAAAAAAATGGCCTGGTCATTAAGGGGGAAAATCTTCCAATTCAGAAGTAGTTAAAGTGATTTAAAAAAAAAAAAGACATGTTATACTTGTCTCTTTGTGCAATGGTTTTGCACAGAGAGACTCCAATCCTCTTCTTTTTGGGTCCCTCGCCAGAGGTCCTGGCTCCTCCCCCTTGCTAAGTGCTCCCAATAGCAAGACTCTTGCTATGGGGACACTCGAGCAGGCCCACTCCTGAGCCACGCTCTGTGTGCCCAGTCACACAAAGAATGTGGCTCTACACCTCCCTCTCTCCTCATAGGCTCACTGGCTGTGACTGACGTCAGCAGGACCCAAAGGTCGATGACTCCTGCTGTGGTGTGAACCAATGCTGAGAGAGAAAACCAGGAGAGCTGCTGCTCTTATTCACATTTCTGGATCGAGGTAAGGTTCAGGTAAGTAAAAGGTGGTGCTTCACACCTTTATTTTTTATCAAATTAGGATAATGGCAAAAAATATCATCAATTATTACTTTTGAAGAAGAAAAGTCTGTTAGAAATGTTTAAATAATCAGGTTAATGGTTGAACCTGAAGCCCAGAGACATGGGATATTACATGTTTTCCTAGGTCAACTACATCCACCCTGCTTTGCTACTAATGACATGAGTTCAGGCAACTTATCTTCTGATACTGAACCAAGCACAACTAGAATTGCATTTTTCTGCATCCTCTCTGTCATTTGCCGAATGACAGGCAAACATGGGGGCAGGGTCCCCCAGAGATGTCACGGGTAGCCCCGCCCCATGTTTATCTGTCATTTGGCGTATGCCTCTCGACGGAACTTGCCATGTTCTGCGGGCAGCATTTTTTTTTTTTTTTAATACGGGCTGGTGTTTACCATTGGAATGACATCGGGGGACATGTATTTAATTATTTTATTCCAATAAAGGTCTTTTTGGAGAATGAGCAGGGATAAACTCATTCACATGGATGGGCGGGATCTGGGAGCCAACTTGTGAAAAGGGGGTTCTAGATTCCGATAAGTCCCCCCCACCCCATCCCAGGGGGCCTGGTATGGATTGGAGGGGACACCTATCCTGTTTTTTTTTAACAGTTACTTACAGGTGGGAATCCCGCTGACAGCAGATGAGTCATGGGTGTTAAGGATGCTGCTACCGCCCACTCTTTAACAACCAGCTATCATTCTCAATGAATAAAGATCCATCCAAAAATAGAATAAAATGTGGATACATTTTCTAATCCCCCCAGTTTAAGGAGTATGCAAAACCATTTGACTAAACTGACACAACGAATACAAGAAACAAAATATTTACTTAACGAATGCATCTGAAATTAAATGAATACAACATTTTCCGGGGTGCACATGTCTACTGCTGTTAAGACTGTGGACCTCGCGCTTATGGGGTGTGGGATAACAATAAAATGAGTGTTTGTAATTAGCTGCCTGCTGCAAGAAAAGTGCTAGTGCTTTGGTGAATGAGGGTCAGTGATTGCAGCGCTGCTATGAAATAATTAAATAAATATGTGTTCATAAAAATCAATATCATAAGCTAAAATGGTGATGAATCAACCATCAATAAAGTGCCAGTGAGTGCAAATTCTGTGCAAAATAACAAACTCATAAAAGTGCAAATATTACAATGTAAAACTCATATCTAAAAATGCAATCTATGTGCAAACAGTCCATATAACAGTCCTTAATATAGCAGGAACTGGATGCTTATTCTTGTGGCTTCGGGGTATCCCCCTTAGGGTATCTACTTACCACTATGTGGTGAGATTGAAGCAGATTGAAGCAGAGTAAGCTGGTGTTTATCCTATGTCTCCTGCAAGGCTGATTTGGCTGTATGTTGGTAGCGATCCTTATTCACAATGCGGTATTCCCAGGTGTCCTCATAGAAATAAGATTACTGGACATAGTGAGGACCGTTTAAAATACATTTATTGGAGATTAAAATACAGTGGGATACTCACAAACATAAATCATGAAAGAGCCTGTATGTGCCTATACTCGGTGCGGTGGTATGCCGCTCCACAGCGTTCTCCTCACCGACCTGAAGTCACGTGGCTGCCTCTCGGCCAATGGCTAGACGCGTTTCGCTGTGAACACAGCGTCATCTGTAGCTGGCTTATTAGAGGTGCCACCAGTGTTATAAAGCCGTGCTATGCTGTCCTTCCGGTGTATTGAATGTTGTAATGTACTTGCTGCATTTAGTGGTTTCTTAATTTACTAATGCTACTACGGTATTTTTGAATCAAGGATCTGGAATAAGATATCTTTTATTGGTTTTATCGGGTTATGTGCTGTATTTCATGATCGTTAATACTAACTGACTTTCTGAATGTTCTACATTGCCCCCTAGTGAAGCTTTGGAGTATATATCTTTTTAAATAGGATCTCTTTCTCTGCTGCCGACATCTCATTAAATTGATATAACCTTATTCCTACGTTCTCTGTATGTAATATCGATTCCTCATTGGGGTGATTTAAATACTTCATAAAAAGTGTCATAAGTTAATAAGTTATCGGTAATCACTAAGCATGATGTCGCATGCGATAATTAAAATAATACCAAGTATATGCTAAATGAATAAATATGTAGACCCCTAATGGTCTAAATGGGTAACTACTACCAAGTTGTGAATGTAACCATACATATGCCAATTTACAACCGATATAATGCTATGCCAGGATCTTCCAATATGAATTATATCAGAAACATTTATATGTAATTATTAGATGTATTAATATATTAATATAAATTAATAAGGATTAAAAAGTTAAATAGCCTAGATACATTAGTTAAAAATCATTTATAAAACAATTAATGTCTATTTCTACGTTCAAACCCTTAGGTACCATACTTCCTAGTTTGTGTATCCACCACGTTTCGTTCTGTGAGATAGCTCTTGTCATATTCGTGCCCCTCCAATGTTTCACAATGGTGTCTATCCCACAGAATTTCAACTTGCTCGGATCTTTGTTATGGCAGATACGGAAGTGGTTAGACAAACTGTGCTTTTGGAACCCATTTTTGATATTTTTGATGTGTTCTCTCAATCTAATTCGGAGTTCTCTTGTTGTGCGTCCCACGTACTGGAGACCGCACTCACATTCTAATAGATACGTAACATGTGTGGTTCTGCATGTAATGAACTTATCAATTTTAAATTGTTGCCCAGTGGCTGTGGATTGGAATTGTGTTTCCTTTCTTCGCTTATTGTTTTTTCTACATGTGCGCCATATAACACAATCACCGCACCTATAATACCCTTTTTGATCTAAGAATGTATTCAATTTTCTTGGAGGGTCTGGTATATTTTTTGCCAGTTTGTCCTTTAAAATGGGGGGTCTCCTG
The DNA here is from genome assembly GCF_965119305.1 of Pelophylax lessonae. NCBI lineage: Eukaryota > Metazoa > Chordata > Amphibia > Anura > Ranidae > Pelophylax > Pelophylax lessonae. The sequence goes on from NC_138770.1 coordinate 213,172,027, forward strand.
TAAATAAAATGTGTTTTTTTGGGTAAAATCTTGCTAAAAGTTGGATCTCTCAATAAAATGGGCCAGTGTGTTTTAAAAATTTGTTCTAACTGTTTATACTGTTTACTGAACTCTGTACAGAAAGCCGTTTGATAAGATTTGTGCGTTTTTTGACTTGGTTTTAGGAGTTCCTTTCTGTCAATTTTTAAAACTTTTTGTTGAATCTGTTGTAGAATTGCTGGTTTATACCCTTTATCTTGGAATCTTTTTATCAATACCTCAGACTGTTTAAGATAATCTTGCTCTGACTTGCAGTTTCTTTTGATCCTGAGCAATTGCCCTTTCGGTACCGCTGATAGCCATTTGGGGTGGTGGTTACTGTTTATTGGAATGTAGCTATTCCTGTCGGTGCTTTTAAAGAATGTTTTTGTGGCCATTTGGTTACCGGTTTTAAAAATGGTTAAATCTAAATAGTTGATCTCTGCCTGATTTATAGTGGCTGTAAAAGAAATTTGGTACTTGTTGTCATTCATACGTTCAATGTACTCTGCAAGAGATTCTTGCGATCCCTCCCAAATAATTAAAATATCATCTATGTAGCACTTGAAACCACGTAGCTGTGGATGGGGGTGTTTAAAAATATATTCCATTTCCCACTTACTCATAAAAATGTTGGCTACTGTGGGTGCGTACTTAGCCCCCATCGCTACGCCTTTGATTTGTTTAAAAAAGTGCTTGTTGTGCCAGAAATAATTATTGCACATTGCCAATTCTAAAATATCTAAAATAAAATCAATTTGTGCTAAGGGTAGGGATTTATCTTCTTGCAGAGCCCATTTTACTGCTGTCAGAGCGTCTTTTTGCTTAATATTAGTGTAAAGTGAATTCACATCCACGCTTGCTAAAATCGTATTATCAGTTGTGCTCAGGCTTTCAATGTAGTTAATTGCGTCTTTGCTGTCCTTGAGGTAAGATGTAGTTTTTTGTGCAAGGGGCTGTAAATGGTAATCTATGTATTCTCCAACTCTTGCGAATATGGATTCAATTCCGTTGATGATCGGACGTCCTGGCGGTTTGGTAAGTCTTTTGTGAATCTTTGGTACCTGATATATGATGGGCATTTTAGGTGCCTCAGGTACCAAGTATTTCATTTCTTTTTTGTTGAGTATGTCATCTTTATAGGCTTTTTTTATTTTTTTAGTTAGTTTAGCTTTTAATTTATTCAGTGGGTTACTCTTTAATTTGATATATGTCTCACTATCGTGTACAATGCGATCCAACTCTTCCATATATTCCTGCTTATCTAAAATCACAATTCCTCCCCCTTTGTCCGCTGGTCTTATTATAATGTTTTTCTTTTTTTCTAATGACTCTATACTTTGTTGCAACTTCTTGCTGCCAGGGACGGGGTGAGTCGAGATTTTTTCAATGTCCTGTTGTACTAACAGTTTAAAAACATCTAAACATTGGTTATTGCTAGGTTTCGGGTTGAACGTAGATTTGTTTCTTAAAGTGCTATGTGTGACTCTCGTTGGTGATGTTGTGGTTGTTTCTTCAGTGTCATTTTTATTTGCATAGAACTTTTTTATGTTCAAAGTTCTCACGAATTTTTGAACATCAATATATGCTTGAAATTTATTTATATTTTGGGGGGGGGGGGGCGAATTTTAATCCTAAATCAAGTATACGGAGTTCCTCATCATTAAAGGTTTCTTTGCTGAGATTATATATTCCTGCTCCTAGTTGTCCCTTTTTCTTTTTCCTTTTCCCCCCTCTACATCCTCTTTTCTTTCTGTGTTTTGTGGGTAGGGGGGTGGGTTGTAATGTGGCGGCGGACCCTGTTGGTATCCCCTGGGTCTCCAATAATATGGGTTGCCTCTTGGTGGACCCCAATAAGACCCTCTCCCTCTGTTGCCTCTCCATGGGGGTCTCCCTTGTCCTCTGTTCCAAAAATCTTGGTAGTAGTTACCCATTTAGACCATTAGGGGTCTACATATTTATTCATTTAGCATATACTTGGTATTATTTTAATTATCGCATGCGACATCATGCTTAGTGATTACCGATAACTTATTAACTTATGACACTTTTTATGAAGTATTTAAATCACCCCAATGAGGAATCGATATTACATACAGAGAACGTAGGAATAAGGTTATATCAATTTAATGAGATGTCGGCAGCAGAGAAAGAGATCCTATTTAAAAAGATATATACTCCAAAGCTTCACTAGGGGGCAATGTAGAACATTCAGAAAGTCAGTTAGTATTAACGATCATGAAATACAGCACATAACCCGATAAAACCAATAAAAGATATCTTATTCCAGATCCTTGATTCAAAAATACCGTAGTAGCATTAGTAAATTAAGAAACCACTAAATGCAGCAAGTACATTACAACATTCAATACACCGGAAGGACAGCATAGCACGGCTTTATAACACTGGTGGCACCTCTATTAAGCCAGCTACAGATGACGCTGTGTTCACAGCGAAACGCGTCTAGCCATTGGCCGAGAGGCAGCCACGTGACTTCAGGTCGGTGAGGAGAACGCTGTGGAGCGGCATACCACCGCACCGAGTATAGGCACATACAGGCTCTTTCATGATTTATGTTTGTGAGTATCCCACTGTATTTTAATCTCCAATAAATGTATTTTAAACGGTCCTCACTATGTCCAGTAATCTTATTTCTATGAGGACACCTGGGAATACCGCATTGTGAATAAGGATCGCTACCAACATACAGCCAAATCAGCCTTGCAGGAGACATAGGATAAACACCAGCTTACTCTGCTTCAATCTGCTTCAATCTCACCACATAGTGGTAAGTAGATACCCTAAGGGGGATACCCCGAAGCCACAAGAATAAGCATCCAGTTCCTGCTATATTAAGGACTGTTATATGAACTGTTTGCACATAGATTGCATTTTTAGATATGAGTTTTACATTGTAATATTTGCACTTTTATGAGCTTGTTATTTTGCACAGAATTTGCACTCACTGGCACTTTATTGATGGTTGATTCATCACCATTTTAGCTTATGATATTGATTTTTATGAACACATATTTATTTAATTATTTCATAGCAGCGCTGCAATCACATGTCTACTGCTGACTTCCAGCATCTCATTGTGTGCAAGCAAAAATGCAGTTTCATTTTTTTCCTTGCATGTGACTGAGTTCAACTTCACTTGCAAAATTAACAGCATATTTGTCTTTAGTAGATTAACTCTACTAATTAAAAAATGCTAAAATCGTGTTAGCCTATCATATCTAATGATCAACAATCAGTTTTTTCAAATTTCCCTACCCGAATATTGGGATATTATACAGAGCTTACTTTTACACTGTCTCAAGGTGCGTGGCTTGCACAACAAACTAGGCTTCTACTGGTGCCCCAGTTTTACTATATGCTGCTACCTCATTACATTATCCTTCATTCCTAATTCCATCAAAGGGTAAAATGCATTCCTGTTTGCTCCTGGCTTAACTGCGGTACAGAATACATGATTTACATAAATTGATGTAAGTAAAAGTATCTATGCCATCCTATAGATGGCATAGGTAGTGGTTTGGCTTCTCTAAATTCCTCACATGTTTTCAGATATATCCACCAAGTAGATTTTGTATGTCCATGTTACTGTATATTCAATGCATTCTTTTTGGGAGATTTAATTTTACTTCCTTTCTTGGTCAGAACAGGAAAAGTAATATCTCCAAAATTATAGGAAAATTCAGTTATTATTGGAACTTTAGAAGATTTTAATGACCTCCTGTTCTATTGACAACTTTAAAATGTTGGATTTCACATAATTTGTTGTTCTAGAGATGATGGTCACCAGGACAAAAAGAGAAGGTAAGTACCTAGATTTTACTCCTTATCAGCAATAAAACCTGACAGAGGTTCTATCCCATTGGTGCTCAACCTGTGGCCTGCCAGCAGTTGCGAAACTACAAGTCCCATCATGCCTCTGGCTTTGGGAGTCATGCTTGTACCTGTCACCTTTGTAATGCCTCATGGAACTTGTAGTTCCGCAACAGCTGGAGGGCCACAGGTTGAGCACCCATGTTCTATCCATTCCTTACTCTATCCAAAACTAAATAGAAAAAAAAAGAGTTTTGGCTTTAGGTGCACTTTAAATAAAGCCCAAAGTGGACAATTCATAGAGATCACGTCACCTTTACCTCTGTATGTCAGGTAACTGCAGCAATCAGATGATAGTGAATTATGACAGCAACTAGGATTGTAGCTTGGGTTCTATGAACCATGCATAAAAAAGACTTGAAAGGACCATTTACCTACTTACAAATCATTCAACTAGATGTAAGCCCAGTTGCTAAAATATAATTTAGGTATTTACATTTTAATGTATTTCAAAAGCTGTTTTCAATATTTTTAAATCTGCAGGATTCATAGGAAGAATACCTGTGATCCTGCCACAAATGTCCTTCCATGGTCTCACAGTTCATGTTGCAGGGTGACAACTGTCTCTCAGTTATGCTCCTGGCTTGTCATCCTGTCCAATGCACCTATAGTGGAGACTACATCAAACATCAGACATGTCAACACACATTAGTGCATCATCATGTTTGAGATCATAGCTTCTTTAATCAACAGCATGCCAAGAAAATAATATTTTACTCTGGATCATTTTAATTCCTAAAATAATTTTGTGGCTACTATTTTGATGTTTCTGGTGTGATGTGTGCCGGCTTTAACATACAAAAAGGCCTTTAGATTTCCATTTGGACACTATGGGGTTGGTTTACTAAAGGCAAAGATGACTATTCACTTTGGAAAAAGAAGTTGCATTTTATAAAGGAATTTGCCCCAGGGCTAAGTGAATCAGGTGAAGTTTCATTTTGCAAAGAATACCCAATCACATTCACATACAAAAAAAGCATTTTTGGTTGCACATGATTGGATGAAGTCAGCAGAGCTTCACCTCATTCCTATGCAGAAATGTAATTTCCCTTGCCAGGTTAACAGCATATTTACCTTTAGTAAATCAACCCCTATTTGTGCTGTGAGCAGGTCTATAATGCCAGACAGATCTGCTTTTGCTTTTGTAGCCAATACTGTAATAGAACAAGTGTCTGATACAAAATTTACAAATGGCAACCAACAATTCAGAGGTCAGAATAACACAAGAAGAATAGCTTGAATTTATATTATTTATAGTTTTCACTTAATTTTCAAAATTATTTAGTTGAATGTCAAGTACTGGCATGGAAAGCTTTAATATATCTATTCCAGCTTTACCTGCAACTCCTACTGATTATACATTTGAGATGCAGACTGCGTAAATTATACATATAAGGTCAATCACAGGAGAACACATGTGCAAGTAGAAAAATGTAGCCCCTTAGGCTATAGGTATATTTGTGAAAGCATTGAAGGCATCATTGCACTGGTTGCTCTTTTAGATTGGCTGGCTATCCAGAGTTATCACAGAAACATTTCTGTTAGTATCAAGCCACTGTAGTAATTAAATATTGGCCGACACCTATGCATATATAAATGTTTTTTATGCTAAATGATACCCAACACAGCAGCACATCAACCAATGCTGTATTTATCAATCTAACACAGTAATGTGAAATATTAATGCATTCTTTCATTCTCTGTAGCTGACAGCTCTTATAGCTACCTTAATAAATCAATATGCAGCCAGACTGAGGGGCAGTAGATGCATATATTTCCCTCCTGGTCCAGAAAGCATCGTACTGTGTTTCTCTATAGCAATCTCACTGACTACTAAACAGATAGTTACACCTATGTTCCTGGTTTATATGTATATCATTCATAATGGATGCAGAGCAAAACATATATAGTATTCATGGAAAATGAAATCAAAATGCTGTGATCCTGTATGAAATTAAAGAGAAAATATCACATCTAGTCTTACTGAATATTCTGAGTAAAATTATTATTATTATTATTATGATTATTATTTGCCTCCTTATTTATCTTTACTTACTCTGCCAGTGTGCTTATTCCAATTCTTCAGCTTGAGGTAGATGATGAAAATTCAGCTCTGACAGTTGCTGCCCAGTAAATGGCCTGAACACACACTGGGCCATATTTACTAGCTTACTAAGCTTATGTGCATACCCCAACACATTGATCACATGCAGAAACCTAATCGTCCCCTTATGGTACTTACTATGTGCATGAGATGCATGCTAAAGTCCACTCACAGACTATAGTGTCAAATGCATTAAATTTACTAATAAGTATGGTTTGCTATGGAGTGTACACTGCAACACCCAAATGTACAAAAAGCCGTGGTATGTCTAAAATACAAAATGTGATTTTTATTTTTTTCCTGACGTTCTTGGCCATAGCTGAGCACTTATAGTGATATTACATGTGCATCTCATGTAGAAATAAAACTGTGGATAAATATGATTGCTCAGTTCCTTTGGGCTAGCGCTGAGCAATCAGTCAGAGTGGTGACAGTCAGTTACCAGTCTGTGCTCTGCCCCTACAGCACTCACTGGCGCACCGAGCGTTGTGTATAGGGGGGGGTGTAAGCGGCTGGCTCAGGCTCACAGCAGCACGCTGAGAGGCTGAGTAAGCTGCTAGTTATGCATCTGGACAGGTCCCAACATTATTGTAGGGATCCCTGTAGAGCTTGGACTGGCTCTGTGATGTCAACCAACACCAAACTTTAGCCTACTGTCAGCCAAATCTGGATCACAGGAAGCCAGAACTAAGTGCACTCCTGTGATCCACAGGAGAAGTATGATCAAAAAAGCTTTGGCCATGCTTCTCCTTTAAAAAAAAAACAACTTTGACTGCGATACTCACTTTGGTGATGTTGTCCCCCACAGTAATTCCTTTCCACTAATATTTCCTTTCTATAATATTACAGCTTGAATGATGCTGGACATACTATAAATGCAGGGCGTTCTGGATATGGTGCCACTAAAACACATAACACACATTAAATGATATAGAGCATTGATGATGTCACCACTGCTCTTTGAATATTCGAGAACCACCTACTGCTGGAGAAGATCAGAAGATATATAGCATCCTTCCCTTTAAGTGACCAGGGGCCCCCATTGTAAGCTTTCCCATTACTTTTGAATCTGGTGACAACTGACACATTTAACATTTACTATTTCTCTCTGTTCCAGTGACAGCGGTTACTAGGAAAATAGAGAGGGTGAATCTACCCAGTACGGACACAGACAGTAATAAAGAACAGACAGGGGTTTTAATCATTCTCCACTTTATACAAAAAAAAGTTTTGCTAATGATTTTTTAATGAATACCTAACTGGATTAAATGACATTTATTCCTCTTTTGGTTGCATACACTTTGCTGCCAGCAGCAGAACACATTACAATTATTTTGATTAACAGGTGGGTGTGACTTAACTGTATGTCAAAATTAATGTCACTCTCAGTGGAAACATGTAGAAATGCTATACAAGATTAATTCTGCTAATGTTATGGGCTGTAAATCCCTATAATGGGATGATGTTTCCTTGATAACGATTCCAAAATATTAACAACACAGCCTTGAAAAGATTTTTTTTTCTTTGTTTTAATAAATACAACCACTTTATTGAAATCTGTTTATAGAGGAATTAACCTTAGAAAATAATTGAATGCTGGTCATTTAATTCCAGAGCCATCTGCTAAATATCACCATTTACTAAGCTTTTTTGATTAGCTTAAATTTGGTTTCAAAGCTTGTTATCTGGGTAACAGAATTTTAACACATTTTTTATTTTAAATGAACAAAATGCCGAAATTAGCTTCCTTTATGAGTCTATGTGGATGATTCAGTCAGTGTCATTCATTCCCACTCAATCTTTAGATTCAATTTAAAAGGCAAAATTACTTATTTTCAGACATCATCAGTAGGAAGGATGTTTCATTTTTTTTTTCAATAATTAAAAACTTAAATTAATGTTAATTTAAGTGATACATTATTTTCCTGAAAAAAAACAAAAACATCAAAAATGATATTTCATGACACGTTTTCTTAAACAAGCCTTTTTCATTGTTATTTTTCTTACTATACTTGATGTGCATGTATTTAAACAGTACCAACTAACCTTTTTCATGCAAAGAACAAATAATGTGGCTGCAAATATGATATCCATTTAACTATGGAATATTGTAACATATATTTCTCTTCAGCCACTATTTTATATAAGCCATCATGATAAATGTCCCCCAGAATGCATTACCTAGTTTTGCAGGGATTTTATTAGGAAAAGTGAGAACCCCCTGTAGGGATGAGTAGCAAATCAGTTTGCCTAAAACTTTATTCCCAACTAGACTCATTGCAACGTAACTTGATCTAATTTGTAGACATGTAAAGGACTGCTTTTGACCTGAAATTACACAGATCCAATAGGCATCCTGATTTTATTTAGGTGAGGAAGATACAAAGGACAGGTGGATGGAACTCCCTATCCTTGTGATGTAATATGGTCACAATCCCCTATACTCTCTTTTACAGTAAAAAAATCATTGTATCCTTGGAACGCATGGTCTGACAGTATGTTGGCTAAAGCCATGTTCTATCTTGAAGGCACCAATATGGAATTTACACCTCATAGTCACTGTATTTCAGTTTTCTGAAAAATACATAGTTGTTAAGAAATATTTTCTAGAAAAGACGTTTCACATACTGCAAACAAAAGATATAATTAGTATTGTGTTTAGATAGCACTTCACAAAGTGTTTCTTCCTAGCACCTTTATTTTATTTTGAAAATGAATCACAAGATTGTGCTACAAATCATCACAATGCATTGCATTCATGGAAATTAAAAACGTAAAGTACATAACATCAGGCCCTTTTAGCTTAAAGGGAATGTATAGGAAATATGGATTATGTTATATATTTTTTTCTTTATTTACTTTGTTCACAGCTACAAAAAAGCAATTTTTACTATATGACCGTAAACCTTATGAACTTGTTGGACAAAACCATAGCCATTATTATGGAGGTATAAGAGACTCCACATTTCGAAAAAGACTTTTCCACAAGTGTGTGTCTGTGGAAATTTGTATCCATTCAGTGAAAAGAGCATCTGTGAGGTCAGGCACTGATGCTGAACGAGAAGACCTGGCTTTCAACTTTGTACTAATTCATCTCAAAGCTGTTGTTGCCATTTGAGTCTATGTGTAATCTCCCTTACCGTGTTGTGATGATGAGGAGTTATGTATAAATCTCCATCATTAATTGTAATTATTAATGTAAATATATATATATGTAAGAGATATTGAGTTTTTATTTTACATTTAGTTGATATATGATTATCAATTATATGAAGTTGTGTGACTTCAGTCTGCAGTCAGTAGTAGGAATCCAGTCTAACAAGTCCATTTGAAAGGCCAGCCGGCTATTCACATTTAAACACATAAAATGTATCCCATTCAACAAGTCTGTTCACTGGGAGGTAGTCTGTTAATATGCTAAATAGTATCATTCCGTACTTAAGTTTCTGGGAGCCAGACTTCCTGGGGCCAATGAAACTAGCTGAATAGATCACGTCACGTCCACCATTATTTCAGTCTCCATATCAAAGAACTCTCATTAAGATATGCAATGAAGATGAACCATCTGTTGAGGGTTGGGCAATGTGCCCTGGAAATGAACCTTGCATATCTTAAATTTCAATTGCAGAGTAAATCAACAGGTATTTTCAACATTTTCCCTCCAACAGGGAGGAGTGGTTAGCAAGGGGCTGAATTATGCTAAGCTAGGGGAGGGGGAAGTTGTCCAATCCTGAAGGAGATAGGCCCAGAGGGAGGAACAGGGCAGGATTGCTGACCCAATCAAAATAGCCCTATACAAGTCTATGCGATATGGTTCTATATCACTGTAGGTGAGGGGAGAGGGACTTCCTCTCTTGCAAGGCAGACCAGGATGAAACACTCAAGGGATTGGTAACTATGAACGTTTAAGGTATACATGGCTTGTCCTCTTTGTGTCTGTGTTCGTATATGAGTATCATACTCTATATTTGTTCATTTAAACTAGGAATATTTTCCATTTGTTTGTATGTACCATAGATAGATTGTTGTAAATTAATTTAGGCTTTCAAACTATATACCAATAAAATAATTGCTGTTTTAAAGCTTTCATTCATAGTCAAAGAACTCTCATTTTAACCCAAATATTGTCTGAGGTAAATTAAATCTCATATCTTTCAGGTAACACTGTTCAGTGGATAAGCCTAATTGTGTTCCTCCCCAATTACTTGAACTAAGAACCTTAGGCCTAGTACACATGTCTATCTTTTATTTTTCTACCTAGGATTGGTATTTGTCATGCATGATGCGCATCGATGTATCACTTGATCTGTGGAACTGAGCAGTGCAAAGGTTCTTGGGTTGTTATTAGGGTTGGGGGATCCGGACTGTATTGTTAGGGATCGTACCGGACTTTTGGGTATTCGGTACCCGGACACAGACCCGAACATTTCACTGTATGTTCGGGATACAGTCCGATGTTCGGTAATGTTATTTGATGTTTTGGCACGGTTTTAATGTTTTGGCGCGGTTTTAATGGCGCGGTTTCAACAGGGGCAAGGAAGCCAATCAGCAAGCGTTTAACTAGTGTGCCCTTAGAAGCCATCACAGCTATGCCTACCAATGGCATGGCTGTGATTGGCCAGTGCAGCATGTGACCCAGACTCTATATAAGCTGGAGTCACATATCGCCGCGCGTCACTCTGCTATTACTGTACTAGGGAGAGGTTCCTGATGCTGCTGCTGAGGGAGAGATAAGAAATCATTGTAGGGGCAGGCTGGAGATTGCGTTCAGGGAAAGAATAGGAAGAATCTTCTTTAATCTCCCTAGCGGTATTCCCGAGTGTGGCTCGGGGTTAAATTACAGTACCAAAAGCGGTAACCCCGAGCCATACTCGGGGTACCGCTAGGAAGATTGCTGGATCCTGTAAGAGAGGGTACTCACCTTGTCCCCAGCGATGTATCCCGGCGGTGTGCAGCGGACGGATCTTCCTCACGATGCTCTGTGCCTCGGCTTCCATCTCCTGCGACGTGACGCTCGCAGGGGGGTGGAACCGGCAGGCAAATTCAAACAGTAAAACACACCAAACACACTGATACATTACAAAATAAAATAAATTCACATTAGTTTGCCCCCCAGTGCCCATTCCTGCAGTTTTACTGTACTTTTTATGTGTATATATATATATATATATATACATACATGTATATCTATCTATCTATCTATCTATCTATCTATCTATCTATCTATCTATCTATCTATCTATATATATATATATATATATATATATATATATATATATATATATATATATATACACACATATATATGTATACATATATATACATATACTGTATATATATATATATATATATATATATATATACTTTAACTTATTTATAGTTATTTATTATAGTATAATTTATGATTTTGTGTTTCAAACTTTATCATACCCGAGATGTTATAAAGAAGGACGCACAGTAAAAAAAAAAAATCATATGTAAATAGTTGGTTTGGGCTGCTCATTCTTAAGAATTACATGTAAAATAATGGTGCCACTTTCAGAACCTAAAATCCAAAATAATCATTCCACCAGGGAGGTTAATCAGACAGCGATCTACATTGATTTTATTGTGTGGGGGTGCAGTGCATGATCTTTTTGCCCTAAAGGAGAGATAGGAGATTATTGTAGGGGCAGGCTGGAGATTGCGTTCAGGGAAAGAATAGGAAGAATCTTCTTTAATCAGACAGCGATCTACATTGATTGTATTGTGTGGGGGTGCAGTGCACAATCTTTTTGCCCTAAGGGAGAGATAGGAGATTATTGTGTGCAGTGGCCATGTAATGCAAGCTCAGTGCATATGTGTCTGCTTAATCTGCATTTAAAAAAGGAAAAAACTTTTTTCCTTCATATTTTACTTTGACATACATTGTTTAGACACTGCTTTTTATAATCTGCTCTTCAAAAAGCACCAATGTAAGGGAAAAATAATTATTTTTCAGTATTTAGGGAAAAAAAATGTTCAGTTTTTCATTCAAATGTTTTTTTTTATTCAATAGCGGAATAGAACAACAACAGTATCCAACCTGTTAGGAGTGCGGTGTGTAGCGGCCATGTAATGCAAGCTCAGTGCATATGTGTCTGCTTAATCTGGATTTAAAAAAGAAAAAAACTTTTTTCCTTCATTTTTTACTTTGACATACATTTTTTAGACACTGCATTTTCTAATCTGCTCTTCAAAAAGCACCAATGTAAGGGAAAAAATATTATTTTTCAGTATTTAGGGGAAAAAAAATATTTTTCAGTTTTTCATTCATACTTTACTGTGACACTGTCATACAGCGTTTAGACACTGCTGTTCAAATCTGCTCTTCAAAAATCACCAATTAAAGGGAAAAATATACATTTTTCATTCATACGTTACAGTGAGATACACCCATTGGATACTGTTGTTGTATTCCGCTTATCAATAAAAACCCATTTAGGGGGGGGAGGAATTGTGGCCTAGTCTGCATATTTTACTGTGAGATACACCCTTTGTATACTGTTGTTATATTCCGCTATTCAATAAACACCCATTTAGGGAAAAAATATTAAATTGAGGGCTAGTCTGCATATGTTACTGTGATATACACCCTTTGGATACTGTTGTGCTATTCTGCTATTCAATAAACACCCATTTAGGGAAAAAATAAATTGCGGCCTAGTCTGCATATGTTACAGTGAGATACCCATTGGACATGTTACAGCGCAACAAGGCACACGGGTCACACATGGAGGCCCAGTTATTGGTGGTGAAGTGGTGCTGTTCCGCAGAGCGACTCATGCGTGCGTCCTGCAGCTGAAACTCCACTATGGCCTGCTGCTGCTCGCACATTCTGGCCAGCATGTGCAAGGTGGAGTTCCACCTTGTGGGCACGTCACATATGAGGCGGTGAGCGGGAAGGCTGAAATTACGCAGCAGCGCTGACAGGCGAGCAGCAGCAGGGTGAGAACGCCAAAAGTGTGCACAGATGGCCCGCACTTTCTGCAGCAGCTCTGACATATCAGGGTAATTTCTAAGGAACCTCTGCACCACCAAATTCAGCACATGCGCCAGGCAAGGGATGTGTGTCAAACCGGCTAGGCCCAGAGCTGCTATGAGATTTTGCCTGTTATCGCACACCACCAGGCCGGGCTTGAGGCTCACTGGCAGCAACCACTCATCGGTCTGCTGTTGAATGCCCCTCCACAACTCCTCCATGGTGTGTGGTTTTTCCCCCAAACAGGCAAGTTTTAAAACTGCCTGCTGTCGTTTACCCCTGGCTGTGCTGAAGTTGGTGGTGAAGGTGTTACGCTGATCGGATGAGGAGGCGGTAGAGGATGAGGACGCGGAGTAGGAGGAGTTAGGAACAGAAGGCAAACTGAAGTGCACTGCGATCCTCTGTGGTGGAAGAACATGCGCCAAACTGCTATCAGCCTCAGGCCCAGCCGCCACTGCATTTACCCAGTGTGCTGTTAGGGAGATATAACGTCCCTGACCGTGCTTACTGGTCCACGTATCCGTAGTTAGGTGGACCTTGCCACAGATGGCGTTGCGCAGTGCACACCTGATTTCGTCACCCACTTGGTTGTGCAGGGAAGGGATGGCTTCCATGGAAAAGTAGTGGCGGCTGGGCACGACGTACTGTAGGACAGCCACCGCCATAAGGCTTTTAAAACTCTGTGTCTCCACCAGACGGAATGACAGCATTTCAAAGGCCAGAAATTTTGAAATGCTGGCATTCAGGGCCAGGGATCGCGGGTGGGTGGGGGGGGGGGTACTTCCTCTTCCGCTCCAGTGTTTGGAAGATAGAAAGCTGAATGCTTCCACGGGACATTGTGGAGATGGTTGTTGGTGACCCAGATGGTGGTGTTGCTGGCAGATTCTCTGTTTGCAGGGTGGCAGGTGCCGTCTCACTACAGAGGTGGATGAAGAGGCAGAGACTGCAGCAGAAGAGGTAGCAGGAGGAGCCAGAGACCTTTCTTGGTTTTTGAGGTGTCTACTCCACTGCAGCTCGTGCTTTGCACTTAGATGCCTGGTCATGCAAGTTGTGCTCAGGTTGAGAAGGTTTATGCCTCGCTTCAGGCTCTGATTGCACAGCGTGCAAACCACTCGTGTCCTGTCATCAGCACATTGTCTGAAGAACTGCCACGCTAGGGAACTCCTTAGAGCTGGCTTTGTTGTGCTCGGTCCCTTGCTGCGTTGGGCAGTAGCAGGCATAGCGTCTATGGCACAGCCGCACCGCTTTTGCACCCTGCTCCCTCTTCTGCTGTGCTGGTGGCTCTGTGCGACCTCCGCCTCTTCCTCCAAACCACTCAGGTCACCTGCATGACGTTCATTCCATGTGGGGTCGAGGACCTCATCTTCCTCCACATCATCTTCCACCCAGTCTTCACCCCTGCCCTCCTTGTCGGTCTCCACAATTCGGAATTCCACATCAGTTGGTACCTGTGCTTTGTCATCATCCAAGACGTGCTGAGATGGTCCTCCCATGTACTCATCTTGAGACATAAGTGGTTGGGCATCGGTGCACTCAATCTGTTCCACTTCTGGGGCAGGGCTAGGTGGATGGCCCTGGGAAACCATGCTAACAGAGTCATCAAAAAGAAGAAGGGACTGCTGCATGACTTGGGGCTCAGACTGCTTGGCTGATTTGCAAGGGGGTGAGGTGAAAGATTGATGACATTGGCTGCAGGTGCCAACTCTGACCTTTCAGCAGAAGACTGGGTGGGAGACAATGTGAAGGAACTGGAGGCACTGTCAGCAACCCAATCTTCTATTGCCTGTACTTATTCTGGCCTCAACATTTGTAGAGGCGCATTAGGCCCTGCCAAATACTGCTGTAAGGTTCGGTCGCCTACTCGCAGCTAAAAAAGGTGTTTCACTTTTGTGTGCAGCTGGCACAGATCGACCACGTCTTCTCCTTGCAACAGGAGCTCCACCAGCAGCACTACGACCCAGCACTAACATGGTGGAGCAGTATGTGTGCACACGCCTAGAAGTACTGAATGACGGGTCTGCCCCCTTCAGCTTCTGGGTCTCCAAATTGGGCACATGGCCTGAGCTTCCCCTTTACGCCTTGGAGGTGCTGGCCTGCCCTGCAGCCAGTGTATTATCTGAACGTGTATTTATCACAGCTGGGGGCGTTATCACAGACAAGCGCAGCCGCCCGTGCAGAGCCAATGTGGACAAGCTCACGTTTATTAAAATGAACCAGGCATGGATCCCACGGGACTTGTCCGTACCTTGTGCAGAATAGACACGTATACCGGCCTTACCCAGCCATTGTTGTATATGATCTTTCTTACTCTTTTGGGGTGTACCCTAATTAAAAAAAAAATTTAATTAATAACCAAAACCAGTGTTGGCTACCTCGTCCTCCTCCTCCACCACCACTTCCACCTACACCGCCATATCCACCGCCACCTCAACCCCCTACTCCATATGGGCCTCGTCCTCCTCCTACATCATTCAAGGCTATAATCTTTTATTTTTCTGTTTTTTATGTTATTTTAAGTTATTTCCCTATCCACATTTGTTTGCAGAGCACTAGCCATGCTCTTAAGAAGATTTTGCTGCCATTTGCAGCCCTCTAGCCCTTTCCATGTGTTTTTTTTAGAGCCATTTTAGTGCTCAAAAGTTCGGGTCACCATGGACTGTCAATGGGGTTCGGGATCGGGGTAAAGTTGGGGTTAAGTCCGGTTCACGAACCCAGACTTTTTTTTCGAGTTTGGCCAGACCCGCCGAACCCGGACATCCAGGTGTTAGATCAACTCTAATTGTTATCTATCTGTTAGTAACTTGAGGTTGGGTTTATATGCTGTTGTATCTTTCAATCCGGGGAAATGCCCAGAGGCTCTGTATTGTAAACCATTTTTTACCTCTTGAAATATCAATAAAATGTAAAGTGGAGATGAGGTAAGTGGGGATGAGGTAAGGTTTCTGTGCAGGCCATCCAAGTTCCCCCACACCAAACTTGTCAAACAATGTATTTGTGGAGCTGGCTTTGTGAAAAATGCTATAGTCATTTTGGAAAACAAAAGGACCTTATCCTAAGAAATATTGGAAGCAGGGCCGGTGCTACCAGTAAGGCAACCAAGGCAGCCGCCTAGGGCGCAAATTAGCAGGGGGCGCCGGCGGAGCCTGACCCGAGGTAAGTGATCTACCATAAGTCACTGAAGAGTTTTTAACTAGTAGCGGCCGCCCCGTCCATTAGGGGCGCAGGGGCGCCGTACCCCCCTATCCATGCATCCGACCCCCTAATCTACATACAGGGCATTGGATAAATGGATTCCAATGAGGGTTTTTTTTTATATGAAGCACGTGATTAGAGCCAGAGGCTCTAATAGGCTTCAAAAAAAGGGGGGCTCGGTGCGCAGAGCCCACCCAGTTGTGTGACAATAGCGAATTAATATTTGCTATTGCCACACTGATTCTCCTCCCGGCCAATCAGGAAGCGGGCCCTGGGACCTGTTTCCCAATTGGCCAAAGGAGATGGCATCCATTCCTATTGGTGGAGGAGGAGGGAGGAGAGGGGACATGGAGGAGACTGAGGGGGAAGCTGTCGCCGTCTGGAGGAACAAGGTAAGTGAACTGGCGCCCGGGGGGGGGGGATATGGTGTGGACTGGACTCTGGAATGATGGGGGGGGGGGTCCGAGGCCAGGTCCATCTGCCGCCCCCTCCGACCAATGGAGCACCAGCCGCCACTGGTTTTAACCCCTTCAGCAACTTGGGATGGGGGGTGGGAGAGTATATGGGGGGGCGGCAATTTTTATTTTGCCTAGGGCGGCAAAAAGCCTTGCACCGGCCCTGATTGGAAGGGCACTGCTGTTTGAAATGTCTTTGTATGCTGTTGCATTAAAAGTTCCCTTCATTGGAAACAAATTACCATAATAGGCTGGAGGGATGACAACATAATTTCATCCATATAGTGTATTTTACTTTAGCCATTAGTTAGGTAAATATAATTTTTTTTTATATATTCAGCCAATAGGTGAAATGTTTGACTGCTTTTATGATTTCTGGGTTATCCTTAGTTGTTTTCCTGTAAAAAAAAGAAAACTGATGTTTACAGAACTCAATAGCAAAAGGCTCCGATTTACTTTTACAGCTAAATATGTCAGAGAAGTAGCACTTCAACCTTCAACCTGCTCTGTTCTAAAAGATCAATATGAAAATTCAATACAAAAATTAGGGAGTCTAAATGCAAACTGCCTCTGTTAAGCTCTATTTTTAGAAAATGGATAGGGATCTCTAATACTAGTGTTATGGATGCACTATGCAGTTGTAACAGCAAAGCCTAACTAGACCAGAACTTTGCACTACTCAATTCCTGGTTCTGCTAGAAAATGAACGCATAAAAGGGAAAGTGAACCCTAACCCTTATACTAATGGCCGACATGTTTTCAGTGTATGGTGAAACATGCAATTAGCAAGCAATTGATAATCTTACTAAAAAAAATACCATTCGTAAGGTTTAGGAAATTATATATGATAAACCATATAAGTGAGAAATACTGTAGATAACTATACATCTTTTTTGTGACTGTCAGGGTCAAGAAGAAAAATCAGTTACCTTATATATCCTCTTATAGCTGTATTCCTGGAGAGAAATGTCACTCACCCTTAATAGCCTTGGGTGTTTACTACAGAACTACTGTTAGTCAGCAGTCACAGGCTTTAGAGTTCACATGTCCTCAGGTCACAGATGGGTACATCTAAATGAATCATTAAACATACAGCTATCTTATTTTTGTTTTACCTGTCCCTTGATGCTTGGGGATATTAAAAATGGACATTGTTGAAATTCTTATTTGCTATAATTCATGAGATATTAAAAAAAAAATATATATGTTTTTGAGTTGCTAAGGTGACTTCTGCAGGGAAAACCACTTTTAACTTCCATTTCTGAATGTACTAAATGCCAGTGTGATCTGTAGGGCGTATTACAAAATGCCAGACTCTCTTCTAATAAGCTATTAACTGCTATCATTTACTAGCCTCTCCCGATGGGGGGTTAAGTGGGATTTCAGCTGCTATAAAACAGAACGGTGAATACAAGCTAAAAACAATATGCTAAAGATGTTGAGAAAATGAACCAAGAAAGTTAAAATCTGTACAAAGGACTTTGCTCTGCAGATAGACGATGAGGTCTCATACATAATATATAACCTCTGCTTGACAAATTACACTGCCAAAAAAACACATCACAACCCATTACAGCACCAAAGAGAGAAATCTTTCATATACTTTTTAAATGCTTCCAAATGTCATTTCCACACTGTAAAAAAATATGTTTTGTATCCCCTTGTATATGTTTCATCACAACCATTTTCCAATCTTGGTCTCTGTCCAGGGTGAGGGATGAGCCCTGTGAAAATATCAAATAGGCCTGTGCTTTTTATGTATTGCTTTTATGGAAATAGCAACATGCTGAGAGCTTTTCCCTGAATTTTAAAGGGTAACTTCCACTAAGACTGACTGATATTTTTTACTCTGATTGGACATTGAGGGATTTCAGAAGATTAAGAATTCTGTACTAGGAATCATAATTATCATTCTGTCTACCAGCTTCACTTTTTCTTTTTTTAATTTGTCTTTCCTGACTACTGTTTGTAGTGTCTTACCACAAGCTTTGAAGGCACTCTGGAGATGTGAATTTTGGTTGGTTAGGGCAAGAGGAAATAAGGAACCATAGTTTAAACCCTTTACCGAAGTTTTTACAAGATCAGATTGATTTATAATAGTAGGTAAAGCAGAGATCTCTCAAACCAGCAAAAGTCACAGGCCAGTTTCATTGGACTTGACTAACAACTGTGGCTGCAGCTGTGCCTGCTGCTCCAAATTCCCCTGCTTTAGGTATGGCTGAAGAGAATCTATTTTTCTCTTACAAGGTCCTCTTCCCCTATAGAAATGACTTCATGTTTCTATGGAACACGTGTTAGTTCTGTAGCCCTTTGTTTTTTGTTATTGAGAAATGATGGTGGGAGCCAATCCTGCATTTCACTTAAAACTTGCTCAGTGCAATTTGGAATTGGAAGAGCAAAGACCCTATTATGTGACACTGTCCTCAGGCTCCTGCTTCCATCTTCTTATCCTGGATGTCAGTTTCTGAGTACTGTTAACAACGTGGGTTTCCTTTGACTATAATTCCTGTCGGCTGCCTGTCCTGACTTCCTGCCTGTCTAATCACAATTCTGCCTCTTGATTTTGTACTTCAACACAGTTCTGCCAGCTGTCAGCAGTCACAACAAGCCTAGGTTAGGCTGGAAGGGGCCCAACTGTGACAGCAACAAAAAACAATGTTTAGGGCAAAGGCCATGTGACCAAGCACTACCTAAAACTTAATGTGGCAGCAAAATATATTGCATTCATAACAATCCCTAGCTAGTTAAAACAGGGTTCCACTCACATTTCACACTTGGCTCCATGCAGATCTTGTTTGCAGGCTAAAAATGTTTTGGCAGTTTTTGGAGGATTTTTTAACGTCTTTTTAATGCCATATCTCTCCTCTTTCTGTATACCTCATCGCAGTGAGGTACATTATTTCCAGTGGCACATTGGCTCCTGGGAGATGAGTGTCATCCATCCCAGGAGTCAAAATGCATTGCTGGTCCCTTGTTTTATTTCCTGGTTCCTTGATTGATAGAAGAGGTTCCTATAGCAACGGGGCAGGAGTTTCCTCCGATGCCGCCATCACTATGGAAACCCGGCGGGCATGTAGTGAGGCATGATTTCACATGCACCAGATCGGGAGGTGCATTCTTGGTAACCAGCATACACCGAATGCCAGAACAGAGACATGTCCACAGTCTAGATTGCCGTGCTGTACAGAGGAGGAGAAAAGTATGTTTTCAATGCAGCACACAAACAAACCAGGGGACATTTTTGAAGATAGCTAATGGTAAACAAATGAACAGTGACTATACCAGGGGTAGTTTTATCTTTAAAAAAAAGACTCCGCTTAATGTTATGCTGACAGGCTAACTTACAATGTCTGATATTCTTCTAAACACACAATGTGAACAGTTGTGGTATCACCTTGTGAAAATCTGGGATGACACAACAAACCATAATATAAGAACACTGGCATAAGTACAAGTGAGGGGAAAAAGTATTTGATCCAGTGCTGATTTTGTAAGTTTTCCTACTTACAAAGAAATGGTCAGTCTATAATTTTAATGGTAGGTTTATTTTAACAGTGAGAGACAGAATAACAATAAACATATCCAGAAAAAAAAGCATTTAAAAAAAGTTATACATCTATTTGCATTTTAATGAGTGAAATAAGTATTTGATCCCCTATCAATCAGCAAGATTTCTGGCTCCCAGGTGTCTTCTATACAGGTAACAAGCTGAGATTAGGAGCACTCTCTTAAAGGGAAGAGTCCAGACTACCGATCAATGTCTTGGTACTCTGAGTGATCAGGCTGTGCCTGGAACATTGGATGGGTCCTCTTCAGGGATGTCCAGTGCGCATTAAATCGGACGATGTCATAGCCATGGCCCATGTCAATCATCAGGGGGGCACAAGAAGTGTCCTGGTGGCTCTGGAGGTGGCTGACATTCTAGGGTGGGCAGAACGGTTCGTTCCAACCCTCTCCACCGTACACATTCCCGTGATGGAAAACTGGCAGGCGGGATTACCTCAGTCGGCAGACGTTGGACCAAGGGGAGTGGTCCCTTCATCTGGAGGTGTTTCATCAGTTGTCTCTCCGTTGGGGTATCCCTAAGGTGGATCTGTTGGCGTCCTGGCTCAACAGAAAGGTGCAGAGGTTTGTGGCTCAGTCATGGAATCCTCTGGCGGACGCCACGGATGATCGTCTGATTTATACTTTCCCTCCTCTCAAGCTTCTGCCAAGAATTCTACGCAGGAACGAACCAGAAGGGATTCCGGTCAATTTAGTGACCCTGAATTGGCCTCGTCAGGCTTGGTATGCCGATCTGGTGCGGCTGGTTGCTGGCATTCCTTGGAAGCTTCCTCTCAGGGAGGATCTCCTGCCCCAAGGACCAATCTTCTTTCCTGCTTTACAGTCGCTGGCTTTGACGGTTTGGCTGTTGAATGCCAGGTGCTGATAGATAGAGGTTTGTCTGAGCCGGTGACACCAACGCTGTTAAAAACTAGGAAATTTGCTTTTAGGAAGACCTACCATTGTATATGGAAGACGTACATTGCGCGGTGTGAGTCTCTTGGGGTTCATTCTCGCTCTTTTTGGGGTGGGTCGGATCTTGACCTTCCTTCAATGGGGGGGTTAAGCAGAAACTGACCTTAAGTACTATCAAGGGTCAGGTGTTGGCCTTTGTGGTCATCTTTCAACGGCCCTTGATTACATACTCCTTGGTGCGTACTATTCTTCAGGGAGTTAGGCACCTGACCATCCATTGCGGTCCTTGTTGCCGCCTTGGGACCTCAATTTGGTGCTCTAAATTCTCCAAAAGTCTCCTTTTTAGAATCTTCAGGAGATTCCCATGCTTACGCTGTCCCAGAAGGCTGCCTTTTTGGGGGCTTTCACCTCTGCATGCAGGGTGAAGGAATTGGACTTGTTACCCTGTTGTTCACCTTACTTGGTGGTTCACAGTGATAAGGTGGTTCTTTGTCCCTGTCTTTCGTTCCTTCTTCAGGTTGTCTCTGATTTTCATTTGAATGAAGACATTATGTTGCCTTTCCTGTGTCCCAGGCCAAAACATCGGAAGGAAATTTCTTTGCATGCCTTGGATGTGGTCCGGGCGATTAGAGTGTACCTGGCAGCTACGGAGTCATTTAGGAAATCAGACTCACTATTTGTGCTTACGGATGGGCCTCAGAAAGGGTTGTCTGCTTCCTCTGCAACCAATTCTAGATGGATCAGACAAATGGTGATTTAGGCCTATTCCATAAAGGGTCAGGTTCCTCCTTTCCCTGTCAAGGCGAACTCTACTCGAGCGCTAAGTGCCTTTTAGGCCTTCCGTCATCAGGTGTCAGTGATGCAGGTTTGCAAGGTGGTCACCTGGTCACCATTGCACACTTTAAATAGTTCTATAAAGTGGATGTGTTGGCATCTGCGGATGCTTTCTTTGGCCGCAAGGTTTTGCAGGTTGCTGTTTAGAGGACCTGGTCCTCTTTGAGGGTGTATTGTTTTTTTGCAGGTGAGCTCCAGCTGTTTTGGTTGAGCACCTATTTACCTGGTTGGCTATAGTTAGCCTTGGGAATTTATTTTTTGCTGCCCCCTCATGCTTAACACTGCTTTGGGACGTCACAATGGTTAAGACGATCAGGAGCTGTGCCTGTCAATGAACGAAAGAGAAAATGGGATTTTTGACTTTTTTTGACCATAAATTCCATTTCTCTGTTCATTGATGGACACAGCACCCAGCCCTCTGTGGAGTTGTAATTCTTCTGACACTGCTTGTAACAAAACTGAGTACATATAGCAGAGAGAGGGAGTATACCCTCTGGGACTGCCCATAGGAGTAGCCATACTTTTTTTCTGCCTAGTGTCCTACTCCTGTAGGGGCAGGATACCCCAATGGTTAAGAAGATCAGGAGCTGTGTCCATCAATGAACATCAGAAAAAATGATTTTATGGTTAGTCAAAAATCATTTTTTTTACTTTCTGCTATAAAACATTCCTAATTAAAAAAAAAAAAAATCAAATTGTTTTCATTTTTTTTAGGCCAATATGTATTCTGCTACATATTTTTGGTAGAAAAAAATCCCAATAAATAAATCTGCACAAAAGTTATCGTGTCTACAAACTACTGGAAAGATTTATGTCATTTTTATTTATTTTTATTGTTTTTACTAGTAATAGCGGCAATCAGTGATTTTTAACGGGACTGCGACATTGCGGCGGACAGATCGGACACCTAACTGACACTTTTGGGGGGGGACCAGTGACATTACTACAGTAATCAATGCTAAAATATGCACTGTTACTGTACTAATGGCACTGGCAGGGAAGGGGTTAACACCAGGGGCAATCAAAGGGTTAAATGTGTGCCTAGGGGATGCTTTATAACTGTATGGGGGTGGGCTCACTATATGAACACAGAGGCCTCTGTTGCAAAATAGGAGGAACACAGGTTCCTTGTCTTCATTACTGACAGAACATCGGTCTGCTGTGTTTACATCAGCAGAACACCAATCTGTCTCCATGGGCAGTGATCACGGGTGGCGGGCAGACATCCGCGTAAAAGAGTAAACTATTCCAAAATTACATTCCTACTAGATTTTTCCTTTATTCATTCCTCAATAATAATTTCACATATACAACACATGTAAAACTGGCTTTTGTTTCTTCGATTCTGATCTGAGTCTTATTCTTCCTTCCCCAGTGCTTTATTGCGTTCCAATTGTCTGATGGCTATTTCTACATCTGCATGTGATGGGCTTCCAATTCTATTTCTGGACTTTAAAATAGACTATTTAATTTCCATTTCCTCATTCAACATTTCCTTGTTTCTTTGTTTAATGGTTCTTCAAAGTATTCAGACCAGCGGTCTAATATTTTTTCTTCATTCCCAGTTAGGCTTCCATTTTTATCTGTACACATTGTCATTCAGCACTTTCTTTATTCCACTAATCTGTCTGCACAAATTTCCACCTTCTTTCTTTTCAGGCGGCTCATCTATTCTCGGAAGCTTTTTGCTTTTTTTCCCCCATTCTTCCCTATGCACATCTTAGCTAGCATTTTTCTTTCTTCTTTTTTTCAATAAGTCTATCTAAATGTGCTCTTGTTTTTCTCTATAGTGTATTGAGTTAGCAATAGATATGGGTCCTCTGACATCAAACACATGTAGTGTGTTAGTGTACAGTAGTTCTTCTTTCTATCATTTATCTGTATACTCAGTAGCCACAAGCAAAACAAGATCTAACTGGTCCCTATATCAAAAAATAGCAATAACTTTGCCTAAAGTGTTGCAGTGGTGAAAATACATTATGAAGGTACAAGTTGTGATGTTGCTTATGTGGCAATTAGTCTAGTAGCAACTATTATCAATTTAAGCCTTTAATTGAAAAATATATTTGAGCCTGAGTTCCTCCATTCCCCACCTACATAGTTACATAGTTACATATAGTTACATAGTAGTTGAGGTTGAATAAAGACAATAGTCCATCCAGTTCAACCTGTGTAGGTGTGTGTGGACGTAATCATCTCACATACCCCTGAATGTTATGATCCGTGAGATGTACATCCAAGAGTCTTTTAAAAATAGCCATACTCCCTGCAGTTACTTCTACTTGTGGAAGAGAATTCCATAATCTTGTAGCCCTAACAGTAAAGAAGCCCCTGCGCAGCCTAAGGTTAAATCTCTTCTCCTCTAATCGCATTTTATGGCCTCGTGTCCTCATGCATTCGTTGCGACTGAACAGTTTTTTTTCTATGCTGAGATCACCGTTGAGGTACTTGTATATCGCTATCATGTCCCCTCTCAGGCGTCTCCTTTCCAGGGAGAATAAATCAAGTGCTTGTAAGCGCTCTTCATAATTAAGGTCCTCCAATTAGTTTAGTTGCCCTTCTCTGGACTTTCTCCAGCTCCAACACATCCCTCCTGAGGACTGGCAACCAGAACTGGACAGAATACTCCAGATGTGGTTGGACCAGTGATTTATAATACACCTGTGTATACACTGTATGCACAATTATTGGGAAAGTTGTATTTTTGAGGAATAATTTCATTATTGAACTATAGTGCTCTCAGGCAATCCAAAATCTTAATAAACCTCTAACCTGAATATTTAACCACTTTACCACCGGAGGATTTTCCTGCTTTACGTCCAGGCCACTTTTTGCAACTTGGCACTGCGCAACATTAACTGACAATTGCGCGGACATGCAACACCGTACCCAAACTAAATTTACGTCCTTTTTTTCCCACAAATAGAGCTTGCTTTTGGTGGTATTTGATCACCTCTGCGCTTTTCATTTTTTGCGATATTAATAAAAAAAGAGCGAAAATTTGGCGAAAAAATTGACATTTTCTACTTTGACAGTTAAAAAATATCCAATATATTCAATTTTTGTCATATATTTAGGCCAAAATGTATTTAGCTACGTGTCTTTGACAAAAAAATTCTCAATGAGCATATTTTTAACCACTTTAAGACCGGAAAATTTTACCCCATTCCTGACCAGGCTATATTTTGCGATTCTGCACTGCGTTACTTTAACGGACAATTGTGCGGTTGTGTGACACTGTACCCAAATCAAATTTATGTCATTTTTTTCCCCACAAATAGAGCTTTCTTTTGGTGGTATTTGATCACCTGTGCGATTTTTAATTTTTGAAAAAAAGAGCGACAATTTTGAAAAAAAAAAACAATATTTTTTTCATTCTTATATATAACATTGCCCAAAAAAAATTTAAAAATCAAAATGTTTTAACATTTTAGGCCAATTTGTTTTCTGCTACATATTTTTGGAAAAAAAAATCACAATAAGCGTATTTTGATTGGTTTGCGCAAAAGTTATCGCGTTTACTAACTTTGGAAAATATTTGTCATTTTTATTGTTTATTTTTTTTACTAGTAATGGCGGCGATCTGCGATTTTTTTTGCGGGACTGTGACATTGTGGCGGACAGATCGGACCCCTAACTGACATTTTTTACACTTTTGGGGGTACCAGTGACATTACTACAGTAATCAGTGCTATAAATATGCACTGTTACTGTAATAATGACACTGGCAGGGAAGGGGTTAACTTTATTGGTGATCAAGGGGTTAAATGTATGCCTCATGCTTACTGACGTGTGTGGGGGGAGGGGATTGTGTGACACAGATCGCAGGTTCAGCTATGATGAATCCTGTAATCTGTCACTGTGGGAGAGATTTACTAAAGCTGGAGAGTGCATAATCTGGTGCAGCTCTGCATAGAAACCAATCAGCTTCCAGGTTTTATTGTCAAAGCTTAATTAAACAAGTTGAAGTTAGAAGCCGATTGGCTACCATGCACAGCTGCACCAGATTCTGTGTGCATCGGTTTTAGTAAATCTCCCCCTGTCTGTCACAGAGGAGATCCGCCCGCTTTGTTTACACATGTGGGCGGATTTCCTCCCTCGATCCCCGACGATCGGGGAAGAGCGGCAGTGATCACTGCCTCTCCTCCCCTGGCCCGACTCCCGCTGTGTCTGAATACAGAGGGGGCAGGATCCAGCGATAACGAGCCACTTTGCCGCAGTACCAGCTCAGTGAGCGGTCGGCAAGTGGTTAAGAAAATAAAAGTGAGGTTTTGAGCAACGATTAGTGTGCAGAATTATTATGCAACTAAACGAAAAATAAAAATGTTCCCATCTCACTTGTTTATTATCATCTGTTAGACTCCATTCACACTACCGCGACCAGAAAGTCGCCTCATAAGAGGCGACTTATTAGCGCTACTTCAGCGCGACGTTAGCGCGACGTTAACGCGACTTCAGCGCGACTTTAGCGCAACTTCAGCGCGACTTGTGAATTATTTTAAGCGACTTATATGATAGACGACTTTGTACGACTTTGTATTTGGCCAATAGAATATGATATGTTGTGACCTAATTCCCCTTTTCTGTTTTTTTTTACTCATTTCCTCATGTCCACCAGTGCCACTGCCCACCAGTGCCACGTATCAGTGTCCACCAGTGCCACTGCCCACCAGTGCCATGTATCAGTGCCACGAATCAGTGTCCACCAGTGCCACGTATCAGTATCCACCAGTGCCACATATCAGTGCCATGTATCAGTGCCACGAATCAGTGTCCACCAGTGCCACGTATCAGTGCCACGTATCAGTGCCACGTATCAGTGTCCACCAGTGCCACTGCCCACCAGTGCCACGTATCAGTGCCACGAATCAGTGTCCACCAGTGCTGATACATGGCACTGATATGTGGCACTGGTGGACACTGATACGTGGCACTGATATGTGGCACTGGTGGAAACTGATTCGTGGCACTGATATGTGGCAATGGTGGACACTGATTTGTGGCACTGATACGTGGCACTGGTGGACACTGATACACAGCACTGATACGTGTGAACCGGCTCTAGTAAGAACAGTAAACAAACAACTCAAAATTTACAAATAAACATTTCTGACATTTCATAAAAAAAAATAAAAAATCAGTAGCCAATATAGCCACCCTTCTTTTCATAAGCCTTCCATTCATGGAGTCTGTCAGTTTCTTCATCTGTTGATGGTCATTTGTGTAGCAGTAACCACAGCCTCCCAGACACTGTTCCGAGAGATGTACTGTTTTCCTTCCCCGTAAATCTCCAGTTTAAGAAGAGCCCACAAGTTCTCAATGGGGTTTAGGTCAGGTGAGGAAGGGGGCCATGTCATTATTCTTTCATCTTAAAGGAGTTGTAAAGTCAGGAAGGTTTTTTATCTTAATGCATTCTATTCATTAGGATAAAAATTCTTCTGTGTGTAGCAGCCACCCCAGCACCCCTAATACTTACCTGTACCCCCTCTCTGTTCAGTGATGTCCAGGAGACCCTCGGCCATCCTGGGACTCCCCCTCCTGATTGGCTGAGATACTCCGGCTGTCAATCGGCTCCTCCGGCTGTCAATTAAAGTCAGTGAGGCAATCAGGAGAGAGAGGGGGCGGGGTCAAATGGCAGCTCCATGTCTAAATGGACACACGAAGCTGAAGCTCGGCTCGGTTGACCCCACAGCAAGCTGTTTTCTGTGGGAGCACTTGATAGGAGGGAGGGGCCAGGAGTAGGAATGAGGGACCCGAGAATAGGAGGATCTGGGCTGCTCTGTGCAAAACCAACTGCACAGAGGAGGTAAGTATAACATGTTTGTTTTTTTTTTTTTAAAGGAGACTTTACAATCACTTTAAAGGCCTGTACTGGCTAGCCATGCAGTGGAGTACTTTGATGCATGCAATTGAGCTTTGTCTTGCATAAATATAATGGTCTTCTTGAAAGATGCTCTTTTTCTGTACCACTGCTTGAAGAAAGTGTCTTATAAAAACTGGCAGTAGAATTTAGAGTTGATTTTGAGTCTAACTTCTACCTGAAAAGGTCCAACTAACTCATGTTTATTAATACCAGCCCATACCAGTACCAAATCTACACCTTGTAGGCGTCTGAGTTTTTCCCACAAACAGAGCTTTCTTTTGGTGGTATTTGATCACCTGTGAGATTTTTTGATCATGCACTATAAACAAAAAAAGAGCGTCAATTTTGCAAAAATAGCAATATTTTTCAAATTTTTTTTTATGAAATTCCCCAAAAAAAATGTAAAAATCAAAATTTTTTAACATTTTCGGCCAATTTGTTTTATGCTACATATGTTTGGTAAAAAAAATTGCAAAAAGCGTATTTTGATTGGTTTGCGCAAAAGTTATCGCGTTTACTAACAAAGGGAAATATTTTTGTCATTTTTGTTGTTTTTTTTTTTAACGCGTAATGGCGGCGATCTGCGATTTTTTTGCGGTACTGCGACATTGCGGCTGACAGATCGGACCCTTGACTGACATTTTTGACACTTTTGGGGTTACCAGTGACATTTCTACAGTAATCAGTGCTATACATATGCACTGTTACTGTAAAATTACACTGGCAGTGAAGGGGTTAACCTTTTTGAGAGAGAGAGGGGTGGTGTGTGTCCCTAGGGGCGTGATTCTAACTGTGATTGGCTGTGGCTTGAGGTGTAGGAACAGTGATCAATGGTCCTACATAGTAGAACCGTATGATCACTGTTTCTACACAGGGGAGAATGACAGGTGGCTTGTTTACATCAGCATGGCTTTGCTCTCCCTCTGCACTGACGATCACCGAGTGACCGGCGGACATCGGGTCCACTGGTCACACGCGCAAGGGGGGTTGGTGACCACGCGGGAGCGCGCCTCCGGGGGCGCACGCTCGCTCCCTAGACCCTCACAGGCTAGCGATGTAGATCTACGTCACTCTGCCTGTGAGGGGCTGACTGCCGACGTAAATAGTCGTGCGGAAGTCGGCAAGTGGTTAAAGACATGCTTCAGGGTGACTACTCAGATGAGAATGTGATGCTGTCCAGTACATCAAGGCAACTACAAACTCGATCTCCACCTTTGCCAATTCCAACCATATATCCTTGACATGAAAAACAATAAAAATGGTGAAAATGTGTTGCATAGATACACATTCTTTGTATCTGGGAAGAAGGACAGAGTGAAAATAGAATAATAATGTGTTATGCTCTGTTAGGGGTAAAATAAAGATTCTACTTAGCTGAGCAGTGGAGGTGGTGGTGGATGCACTGATGAATTATAATGTAGGATTAGAATGAAAAGAGTAATATGTGTATGCAAACAAAACCAGATATCTTTTAATGCCATGTGCTAATATTTTACATTCCTACAGCTAGCTTCATTTCTGCCGCCTAAATACAAAATAAGGATAAAAATGTAATCATTGTTTAGTACTGGAAAAATCATACTAATGTAACAGTGATGCTTTAAAGTGGAACTCCACTTTTATTGAGAAAAAAACATTCCCCTCTGGGTGATCTATGCACAGTGCAAGCATTTTAACCCTCCTCTTGTGTTAGGGTCAAAACTGACCCGTTTTCAGGTTTTGAATGTCTATAAGTATCACATAAATTTGTTTATTGCATCAAGATTTTTTTACTTTGTCAGGAACCTCTATTTAAACAATGTAATAGAAAAATAATCCTTTTCACTAAATTATAAAATACTGTGGTGAAAATGAAGACGTTCATGGTGTTAGGGTCAATTCTGACCCAGTTATAATATAGGATTTTAGGACACTAATAAGTTCCAAAACTGAAATCATAAACACTCTCTCTGCTTAGTAACAGTGACAGCCAATCCCCTCTCAACCCTGTGAGTTGTAGTTAGGGAGGGGCCTATCTCTTTTCCTGCTTGTCTGCTTCTCTAAATAAAGTGAAGAAACATAGCACAAATTCATTTCAGAGTTGCTGACTTTATTTTACCATTTTTTAAATTTGACAATGAGAGGTATGCTATCAAAAGAAAGGTCTAGGGGTCACACCAAAAATATTAAAACCAATCTTTTCAAGGATAAAGAAGCCTAACAAGGTAACCAAGAGGTAAGAAACAAATTTGATGATAAATAATTATTCAGAGGGTATTTTATGGCTGATTTAAAACACGGGTCAAAACTGACCCTAACATCATGGATAATAACGGAATTCTAACATAAGAGGAGGGTTAACAAACTTTGTTGCAGATTCCTATCTTTTGTTATTCTGAAGAAATCATTGTTTCATTCTCTGTGCCCCTGTGCTGAGTGAGTCTAATGGGAGTGATTTTACAATTATTAATCAGATACTGCAGAATCAGGGTTCTAATGGTTGCAGGTTGCAGGGTCTGCATTCTTTTAGACATGATTTCCTATTGGTAGCATCTTACCAAAAATGACATTTTTGTTGCAAGGGATGCCAAAAATCTGACTTGTATCTTAGTGTAGACTGCTGGGAAAATCAGTGAGCCAATCACACAAGCAGGAATTGTATGTGCTATATATTACTTTTATTTGCCATTTTTTTTTCTGTGAAAGTGGAGTGTAGCACTGCTCCCATGGGAGCTGCTGAGTGTGGGTTCCCCTGGGTTACCATTAGCAACAGTAGGACATTTAAGCATGTTTCCAAGTGTGATTACCTCAGACAAGAACCAGTCTAATTTCTTTGGTTTTTAGGGTTTATTGAGAATTTGGATAGGAGAAGGGATAAGGGGGATACTCCAACAACTGAACTATGCACAAAATAGGCAGGGACTATACAGAACTACTGATTGACGCTGGTTAATGCTGACTTATGCTACTTAATGCTGAATGATGCTGGTTAATGCTGACTGACGCTGGTCACAGCTAGGCCGATTACTTTAACTTCACCTTTGACTGTGATAAGTCCTTTAAGCTCCCTAAGGTACTCCTTCCTGAGGTAGCTGACTTGTAGTGCAGACTGTACTGCTGAGACACTTCAGGGCCCTTCCTGGCGCCCTCTTTACTCCCTATTCGTCAGGGCTTCACAACTTGACACCCCCTTTACTGCAACATCCTGGGTTAGCTGGCTCTCCCCTTGACCTCTCTGGAGTGGCCCCCTCTCTTAGTCAGACCCCTGGGCAGATCTTGAGTACTCACAACACTGGTTTTCCAGAAGAATCCTGCCCCACAGCTCCACTTGGTCAGCACACACTGGATCCTCCACAGCACAGCTCATCCCCTGGTCTCTAGGCCGACTGCCTGGACCACCTTCCTCATCAACAGGAGGAGAGACAACCATCATCCTCCTCCTCGTACCTCCATCATCCACAGCTCTCCCCCCCCCTCCCTGCCTGCCAGCTCCTGTGTCTGCGTGAGCCGTCTCCATCACCTCATCTGCCCCACCTCCTGATGCTGTTAGCAGTAAAGAAAACATTTAAAAAATTCACTGCCAGCCCCTATTTTTTATGCAGCCATAAAGCACTGTGTAAGTGTTTGTTAAAAATGAAGCCTCTAAATATCTTTTTTTTATGTATCTTCAGGTCGGTCACGTGACTCCATCAAAGAGAGTGGCTGGCAGTGAATGATAGTGTAAGGCTACAAACTCATTAAATGTAGTGTAGATAGGGAGGGGTGGCCAAATAGGGGGAAGAAAGGTTGGGTGGGTAGGAGATGCGTTAGTTCTTGATTTGAGTTAAAAAAAAAAAAATCCAGACCCTCCATAAAAAGTTAATGTAATTTATCAGTTTGCTTCAAGTTATGATTACATGGTTGGGTGAAAAGAGGAAGGTTTGTGTTGGGTTAGTTACACTGTACTCTGGGCCTAATGCTAATTTGTTTTCCCTTGCAGGTTTTATTGTCACAATTTGGCAGCCTCTCAATGCTGATTTACGTGGCAGACAGTAGAGCAAGTGCACGTTTAGAGAAGAAGGTCTTAGGGCTCTTTCACACAGGTGTTGAAAATAGGAAGTTGGGTCACATTTTTAAAGCTTCCCGAATGCCTATCAATGGCACAATTTTTTTTTTTAAAATAGGGAGTGGATGAGGGTGTTTACACTGCAGCATTAGGGTTAGCGTTAGCATTGTGTTAAAGTGAGGCAAAAATAATGTTGCCTGCACAATTGTGCAGGCGTTGACACTTTGCAACTGCCTCCATTGACTCCTATTAAAAGGTACCACAAACACACCTAAAATGCACTGTAAACACACCTGTGGCATTTACAGTGCATTTAAGGTGTAGTAGATGTAGATCTTTTCCATTTTAGCTTTGTACAAAATAGGAAAACACATCACAGAGGGTGTTTGAGGAGCATTGACACAACATGTAAATGCTCATTAATGCTATAGGTGCAATAATATGCTTTAAGGCTGCTTTAGATTTTAAAGCCCGTCTGAAAGAGCCCTTAGTGCTAGATTTGGTTTGCATCCAACCTGGGGCCATATACCTTCTTTTTATTGGTTGGGTTATACCCAAAAAGCTCAAGAAATGGAGATACAGCTAGGAGCCAAAATGGCTTTAAGTTAAGGTATTCATTTCTGTTTGTATCCCACCAGTTAACTCCTGCAAAGATACTTTTAACAATGGGGAGGTTCGTGTTGTAAAAGTGGAGCTACACCCAAAAGTGGAACTTCTGCTTATCTGATTGCTCCCCCTCTCCAGTGCCACATTTGGCACCTTTCGGGGGGGGGGGGCGGTACCTGTTGTTGACAGGTACCCGTCCCTTACTTCTGGCAGACTCGGCTGTGGTGATGTACGTCACAAGTCCAGCCCCCCTCATCCTTCGCCCACCGCAGCAGCAATCAGAATGCGCAGCGTGCTTCACGCTTGCACAGTAGGGAACTGGCCATGAAGCCGCAAGGCAATGGTGGCGGCAGCACCCAACAGCCAATGGAAACATCGGCTGGGGGGCCGACATTGCTGTATTGCAGGACAGGTAAGTGTCCTAATATTAAAAATCAGCAGCTACTGTATGTTTTTTTTTTTGGGGGGGGCAGAACTCCGCTTTAAGGTTATTTCATTACTTGGCTCTTAATGATATTGTTAAAACTATACTATTACAGCTATAGCTGATATATAAATGTGTAAAAGCAAAGGAAAAATAAAATTGTAGTAATTATGGAGATAGTACATAAAAGATAGAGAAAGGAGGTATGTGTGAGATTTTGGAGATTGCTATAAGCTAGGGTGAGAACTGAGACTATTCAAGTGGTTAGGACTTTTCTGTGTAATAAAATATATGTAAAACCTTCTAAAACAACCCATTTAGTTTAAAATTGAAAGGAAAGGCAAAACATGTGTGCCTAGCTTGTGTCTAGATAATAAAAAAAATATATAAACACTATTTTTCTTTTAAATAAGTGATTGCATTCCCTCAGCTACATAAGAGCTGGGGGAGGAAAAAAGCAGCACACTGATCTTCCCAGTGAAAGGCTGTGGGGGGTCAGGAAAAGTTTGGTCATTGGAGGAGAGCAGGCTGAGTTCCCAGCACAGCTGCATAACTGACAACTTTGTGTTCTCTTGCTTAGTGTGGCCAGTTTTTAATAGGAAACCAAAATTACTGTCAGGAGCACCAGGGATTTCACACAGAGGAAGCAATACAAAGAGAACAGGATACTTTTTCAAAAAAGCACATGGTACAGCAGGCACATACCAGGAATATGAAATGTTAGGTTTACATAAGCTTTAGGCTGGGTTGAGGTAGAGTCCAGAAACGGGTGGGTTTGTGTTCACCAGTTCAGGTGTGATTCAGAGCCAAATTTTTCCATGAATTCACACCCGAACCTGACACAAAAATACACAGGACCCTTTTCCAAACCTCACTGCGGTCGCCCCGGACATGTGTGAACCAGCTCCATTGAAAGCCAGTCACATGCACATAAAAACACATCCAATTCGCATATATGTGATCCCAGCATTAAGTTCCTCTGATGGTTGATAGTGATTGCTATTGCACCCAAGGTTGGAGTGTGTATACTCAGATCTCTACAATGAAACCTCAGTTTGGACCCAGCCTGTGTATGACTGAAAGTTCCAGATTACCTAATAATCGCTATTTCTTCTAAGCATTTCGTGTCTTCGTCTTCTTATGGATAATAGAAGCTCATTAAACTCTGGGCAGAATGGGAATCTTTATTGTACATTAGGCAGTTCTACATTTTACAAGCGAGTGTTTGCAGCTTTTTTAAAGACAGAGTAAAAGACAGTGAGACGTTTAGCTAAATATATCTACACAGCGGGTCATTTGCTCCAAGGCATTTCTTAAAGTAAAAAAGAGAAAAATGCAGAATGGAGGATTGTGTATTGTTTTATTTGTGTGCTGCTCGACAAGAAAATGCAGGCAGAATCCTCAGCGTGACATCTCTCACCTCCTTACAGTATGTACAGTGCGAGTCTGGCTCACCAGCCACTCAGGATGCCTCCAGCTGAGAGATGATATTAGTGTTTCTAGCTTTCTGTATCATTAAAAATTATCTCTACTAGAAATGTGGAATAACTTGGCTCTCTAATGTAAGGAGCTGTAGGAAGCCAGTAACATAGGCGTACTGCTACTGTTCTGGCAAAGAAGTCAAATAATTTATCCTTTTGCCTATTACGGAATACAAAATAGTTGGCAGAGTGTGCTGTCATTAACAACTGACCCTGAGCATAGCTCTCTGCTAGATGAAACATGATGCATCACTGATCATAGTCCATAGACAAAATGACTTATTGTGTAAGGAATGGTGGAGGAGGAGGGAGCAGAAGCCTTCAGACAGAGGACATTAGTACATAGTGCAAGGTCTTGATTTCAGGAAATCATCCTCATCCCCCAGGCATTTGATGCTATAAATATAATCAGACATCTACAGAAAAAGAATTGATTGCCAGCAACAGTATAAAAAAGTAAAATAGAAGAGTTAGAAGTAAAAAGTAAAATACAATGCAAGGTGTGTCAATTCATCTGTAAATGGGCTGAAAAGTAGCTATCTGGTCAGTCCTGTTGTCTTTCTTCATTGTGATCCCACCAAGGACAATATCTGCATGTTCTCCAAATGTTTTAAATTGGTTTCCCCCCCACTAGCAAATTAGCCATAGTGTGTATTTGACTATGACATCCCATTGTAAGGTCCTTGAGTGTCATGGCCTAATGTGAATGGAATGATGTTCTCAGCACTCCTGGAACATCTCAGTATAACTGAGTAGAATATATAGGCGGAAGGACAGAACATTGATTGTCTGGATGAAATAGGACAAGGTAGGAAGGAAACAGAGGCCTAATAGTTAAATAAAGGGTTTATTCCTTAACTTTTGTTTTAAGCTGCATTCATTTTGGTTCAATGCATTTTTTTTATTGAAAGTTTACAAAATTTACCAGAACCTAGTACAGAACATAACGAAATTGCACAGTGCAGAAAGAAGGGTCACAATGCCATTAGTCCATATACAGACCCAGATAGCAAGCAATTGAGCTGCAAATTTGAAAATGACTTGCTAAGCTATTGCTAGACTTGCCAGGATTTACAAGTTTGTTGCACATTTGCAGCAAGTCGGCATTGTATGACACCAATGCGGACTAGGTCTCAGAAAGATTTCTATCTATATAAATCTGCCCTCCAAAAATAGAATTCCATTCTCCACACTGCCAAGCTGACCTATTTTATCACTCTCATTAACAATTTATCACCCTATCCCCAAAAATATTCTCTACCTTCAATTCTCTACTTCGTCCTCCACTGTCTCCACCCACTAACTCACTCACTGCCCAGGAGATCGCCAATCACTTCAAACAGAAGATTGATACAATTCGTGAGGAGATCACTGCTGTTTAGATACCTTCCAAACTTTACACTTCATGCCCACAGGTACAATCACTACTTCCCTCATTTAACCCTACCACTATAGACGAGGTTGCTAAACTACTTGCTAACATCCAGCTAACCACCTGCCCTCTGGATCCTGCTCCCTCGCAAATGCTTTGTTCACCCTCTGGCTCTATTCTACACTCTCTAACTCACATCTTCAATCTCTCTCTCTCTCTTCTGGCATCTTCCCCAACTCTCTAAAAAATGCACTAGTCAGCTCTATACTTAAAAAGTCCTCACTGGACCCAACCAATCTTAAAAACCTACACCCTATTTCCTTGCTCCCCTTTTTATCCAAACTCCTTGAACGTCTGGTCTACAACCGACTGAGGGACCATCTTGCCGAGAATAGTCTTCTTGATCCCCTCCAGTCTGGATTTCGGCCTCAACACTCCACAAAAACTACTCTCCTAAAACTAATAAACAATCTACTAATGGCCAAAACCAATGGACACTATTCTATACTCCAACTCCTGAACCTTTCTGCTGCCTTTGATGCGGTTGACCACCCCCTTCTCCTCAAAAAACTCCATGCCTTTGGTCTCCATGACTGTACTCTTCATTGGTTCTCTTCCTAATTATCCAACCGCACCTTTAGCATTTCGTACATTTCTACTTTCTCCTCTCCTCTTACTTTCTCTGTTTGGGTTCCCCAAGGTTCTGTTCTTGGACCTCTCCTATTTTCAATCTACACCTCCTCTCTGGGTCAGCTGATAAGCCTCCCATGGCTTCCAAAACCATCTCTACGCTGACGATACCCAAATTTATTTATCCACCCCTCAGCTCTCTCCTTCAGTCTCCTCACATATCACTAGTTTACTAGCACAGTGTTTCTCAACCTTTTTTCAGTCAAGGCACCCTTTAAAATTATGGAAAGTCTTAAGGCACTCTTTAAAATTACAGACAGTCTCAAGGCACCCCATTCTATAATGTAAAACAACTATTCTAATAGTTTTACATAATACAGCAGCATCAAAACACATAGGACAGCCAACAATAGAGGTGATTTATTCTTACAAAGCAAATACACTTTTGCATACTTGTACTGACTAGTATTCCAGTGTTTCTCTTCTCCCTCAGTTTCTCTCCCTCACTCAGCTAATGTGAACCCAGTGTTGATGGAGAGAGGCAGGGGAGGGTCAAACAAGGATGCACTGGTTGTTAGGATGCCGGTGGCTGGAAGGCTGAAATGGTGCACAATAAAAACCTGTGGCTTTGCGCAACTAACAGGCAGGCTTGATCCACCTGCTGGCTTGTATACCTTGTTGGGCAAGATTTAGGCATTTTGCCAAGGCACCCCTGAAGAAACCTCAAGGCACCCCAGGATGCCTGGGCACTCTGGTTGAAAAAGGCTGTACTAGCAGATATATCAGACTGGATGTCACACCACTTCCTCAAACTCAATCTATCCAAAACCAAACGTATGTTTCCTCCACCACGTGCCCCTTCCCCTGATCTCCCTGTCAAAATTGATGGCACAACTATCAGCTCATCCCCGCATGCCAAGGTCCTAGGTGTAGTCCTGGACTCCGAACTCTCCTTCAAGCCCCACATCCAATCACTGTCCAAATCTTGCCACCTCAACCTCCGCATGTCCAAAATACGCCCCTTTCTAACCAATGACACAACAAAGCTCCTAGTTCACTCCCTGGTCATCTCATGCCTCGACTACTGCAATTCCCTTTTCACTGGATTACCTCTACATAGGCTATCCTGCCTTCAATCCATCATGAATGCTGCTGCCAGACTCCTCCACCTTACCAATTGCTCAGTGTCCACTACTTCTCTCTGTCAATCCCTCCACTGGCTTCCACTCACCCAACAAATTAAATAAAAAAAAACAACATCCTACAAAGCCATCCACAATTTAGCCCCCAGCTACATCAAAATACCAACATAATCGCGCTCTTCGTTCTTCTCAAAACCTCCTGCTCTCTAGCTCCCTCATCACCTCCTCCCATGCTCACCTCATGGTCTTTTCCAGAGCCTCTCCAATCCTATGGAACTCTTTACCCCAATCTGCCTGATTATCTCCTACTCTATTATCTTTTAGATGATCCCTGAAAACCCTCCTCTTCAGAGAAGTCTATCCTACCCACACCTAACAACTGTACTTCCATTTTCTCCATCAACTCATCCCCCACAGTTATTGCCTCTGTTTCACTTGACCCTCCCTTCTAGATTGTAAGCTCTAACGAGCAGGGCCCTCTAATTCCTCCTGTATTGAACTGTATTGTAACTGTATTGTCTTCCTTCATATTGTAAAGCTCTGTGCAAACTGTTGGCGCTATATAAATCCTGTATAATAATATTTATAACATTATTGGGGATTTTATTCCAACACAAAGCTAAACAACATTTAGAACAGATTTAAAGATGAGCTCCAGGAAGATATTCAAAAACACCAATGCCTACTGTAGTGTATCTCATAAACCATTATAAATAGTATAATAAACTAGATGAAACTACTATAAATTACTGATTTTGTTTTGATGTTATCCTTTTGTCATCCCTGAACAGAAATACTTTAACTGGAAGTGGGAAAAGCTACACTAGAGGCCAATCTCTATATGCACATGGGCTGATGAGAAACCCGCTGATTAGAGGAGAAAGCACTGGGATGGCCTCATCAATGAGTTGCTGCTCCTTCACTCTCCAGTCACTGACTGCGGACAAAGAGGTGACCCTACTGTACTGTATTGCTTAATTGCATCATAGAAAAGACAGACCTTGAGGCTTTCTATGGTATGTGGCAGAGCTTTGTAAACTACAGGATGGATGTACAGAAAAACAAATCATTTGGTGGGTACCATATACATAATTAATTTTCTCCCATACACTATTGTACTTTGATTGAGTGCTTCGCTGTTTGTCTAGAGTTCAGCTTTATTGTTTCTCTTGTACTGTCTGGGCCTTAGCTCTCATTGGAAAAGCCTAATGCACCTTTAGTAAGCACTTTTTTAAATGGGTGAAAGGAATTCTATGGTCACAGCATTCACATTACACTTATAACATCAGCATTATAGTAGAAAAACAAACAATAATTGTTTTTTTTTAAATCTAATATAAGCTTACTTGAAAAATCTCCTTTCATGGTGTGATTCTGCCTCCTGAAACCTTTCCTCTCAGCTCCTCTGTAGATCAGAAGGCAGGCTCTGTGAAGTCTGTGACATAGAAGGGCCTACTCACAGGGGATAATAAATACGTGTCCCAGAATTCAAGGCAGTAGATATGTAGGGATTCTCAGAAAGTAAGTTTACAAACATCACCATTGTTCAGATTAGTAGGAGTAGGTTAGAAATAATTGAGATACAGTGTGGAAATGAATAAACAATTTAACATTTTGACCGCAGACACGCTTACGAGGATGCTTTTTGGAGCACTTCTTCCGTTACTACATTTTTACATACAATTTTTATGGCTAGGTCAATGAGAAAAAAAAATCTTATAATAACTGAAACCAAATCTATGCTGCGATGTGCTTAGCTTGTGTGCTTTGAGCTTTGTATTATCTGCACATGTTTTGAGTTTGGCCATCCTTTCTTTTCAACAGTATCAGCCCAATGCAGACAGAGTTTTTTCAAGCAGTATGTGACCTACACTGAATTCATCCTGTTATCCTCTATTCAGTAGAATACATAGCTCTGCCTTCATTAGAAATGCTCTTATATCATAAAAAAGAGAATCAATAGCACACGTAAATATCAGACAGATCTCTGAAACTCATTTTTTTTTATTTACTGGTGTGTTTGTTCTTAAAAAGAGAACCTGTGAAAATGTTTGATGTGAATATAAAATATATGTAAAGTGCCACGTAAATTGTTGGTGTAACACAAACACCTGGAATAAATGTTATTATAAACAGATAGGAAATATTAAAAAAACAATATTCACAAATGGTTAATTTATGCATTAAGCTTCCATTGATTTTGCAAACAAAGAATACCAACATAAAATAAAATTTAAAACATTACTAACAGCAGTCACCAAAAGGTTGCCATCTTTGAGCCCTCAACTGGCCTTTTCATTTAATATGTGAAAGCATATGAAACTGTTTAACAGAAGAAGAAAGCCTTAAAGTCTGACTTGAGAGGATACTACAAAATTTACTTTTTGGCGCTATCAATGTCCAACAATTCTGGCCTAAAACATTTAAGTCTTCTCATTCCATCTATACAATTTAGTGACCAGAAATTTAGTCAGAATAAAAAGAAAAGATATTATTGACCAGTTCAGTATCCATCTTTTAATAAAAAAAAATATTTTTAAATAATACTGTATTTAAAGTTTTAACCCTCCTCTTATGTTAGAATTCCGTTACTATCCATGATGTTTAGGGTCAGTTTTGACCCGTGTTTTCAATCAGCCATAAAATACCTGAATAATTATTTATCATCAAATTTGTTTCTTACCTCTTGGTTACCTTGTTAGGCTTCTTTATCCTTGAAAAGATTGGTTTTAATATTTTTGGTGTGACCCCCTAGACCTTTCTTTTGATAGCATAAATCTCATTGTCAAATTGAAAAAATGGTAAAATAAAGTCAGCAACTCTGAAATGAATTTGTCCTATGTTTCTTCACTTTATTTAGAGAAGCAGACAAGCAGGAAAAGAGATAGGCCCCTCCCTAACTACAGCTCACAGGGTTGAGAGGTGATTGGCTGTCAGTGTTACTAAGCAGAGAGAGTGTTTATGATTTCAGTTTTGGCACTTATTAGTGTCCTAAAATCCTATATTATAACTGGGTCAGAATTGACCCTAACACCATGAACGTCTTCATTTTCACCACAGTATTTTATAATTTAGTGTAAAGGATTATTTTTCTATTACATTGTTTAAATAGAGGTTCCTGACAAAGTAAAAAAATCTTGATGCAATAAACAAATTTATGTGATACTTATAGACATTCAAAACCTGAAAACGGGTCAGTTTTGACCCTAACACAAGAGGAGGGTTAATGTCATGTGTAGAGATCTACAGCAGTAAACCCAATGTCTTGGCCCTAAATATGGAAGAATCTCAATCAATCATACATATCAAGTTTCTTTATACAATTTCTGACTACTTATTTCCTTGATTTGAGGTTTAAAGCGGCTACCTATAAAGTCCATTCAACTTTTTTGTGTGTTTTCTATATATAAATTATTGGATATGGTGCCACATTAAATGAGATGTGTCTCGCGTGTTACTGTACACTGTTACCTTTTCACTAAACCTATCTGTAAATTTCTCCGGGACCCCTCCTGTAACCTTATCACATACTGTATGTAAACTTAAAGTAGATGTAAATCCTAATATACCCTAAGCAGAGCCTAAATACCATTCAATACCCCAAAATGAATCAGCTTTAAAATTATATTTTTGTTGGTATTTCCTTAGCTTTAGGCTATTTTCACAAAGTGTGAAGCCTGCCCCAAAACCTCCTAACAGTTTTCCAAGCCTCATGCTGTCTTCTTTCTAGAATAGAGCAACTGTCAGGCACCCCCTAATGGTACCGGAGAGAGCACCGTCCTCCTCCAGAGACCCGAACATGTGCAGTGCGCTCATAAATCTACGTAGCGTTTTGATGTAAATATTTATTTATTTATGTTTCTTCTTATGTTCTGTCATACTATTCACTCATATGTCAGATACTGTTGTTTGAGTATACAATACTCACTGTTTACACTATTCAGAACTGAGATGGATTTTTACTAATAATAGGTATTATTATGACCATTTTCTATTATTATTACTATTATTCTACAGGATTAATATAGTGCCAACATATGTTCATTTCCTACTATTTTGATTATCAGTGTATTTTGTTCCAGCCTTAATAAAGGGGGACTGCTCCTAGAACATATTAGATACCCTTTATCCTTCTGTTGTCACAATTTAACCTGCAGTAAATGAATATGCACTCTTTTTTTTACTATATACATTTTATTGTTTTTTAAATTATACTTATATATACTTATATACAAACTTCAATTCTGAATTAAAACAGAATCTACAAGAAAAAAGATACATATCCAGAAAAAAAGAATACCCTCATTCTTATATTCCTAACAAACACAAGTATAATAAATACCTCCCACCCCATCCCCTCCTCTCACATCCTTTGTCCACTCTTTGTTCTCATCCCGCCTATATCCTTCACATTCCCCTTTCTACTTCCTTTTTTTTTTCACACACCTCCCATTTCCGCATATTTTTTTTTCACCTTTAAACTTTAACCAATCTTTCCATATTTTCTGATTTGTCTTCTCCTCTATGATATAGCTCTTCCAGGTTATAAATGTTATTTACCTGCCTAATCCAATCTCTTACCTTGTGTCTTTCTGATACCTGCCCAAACTTAGGGATAAGATATTTTGTGGCATTTATTAAGTGAGGTATCATAAATATGCACTTTTAGGACAACCACTTGGAGCTCATTTCCTCAATTTGTTTTGACTACAATAGCCAGCAGAGGAGACGCAGATCTGCATACTAAAATAGGTAATACAATATTTTAGGAAAAGTTCCTTTTTATACTAATTATTTATCTCTGAGTACTTTATATAAGTTGCATATGGTCTGCATGTATCTGTCAAAACTTCTTTGTGAACAGTTACTTTAGAGAAGTTTATTGAAAATTTTCAGTAGATAAAACTTTCAAGTCAAACAGTAGCTTTGTTAAGGTACAGGCCTTTAATAAATGAAATGGAAATTAGAGGACATTTTCTGGTAGGTTTAATTGCACAAATGAAATTGGTATTGAAGGATTCCCTAAGTACTTCTTAGTGGGATCAAAATATGTATAATATAATTAAGCTGCAATTATCTGTCTGAGAAGTTCATTCATACTGTTAAAGATCTCTAA
This sequence comes from Pelophylax lessonae, assembly GCF_965119305.1. Classification (NCBI taxonomy): domain Eukaryota; kingdom Metazoa; phylum Chordata; class Amphibia; order Anura; family Ranidae; genus Pelophylax; species Pelophylax lessonae. The sequence continues at coordinate 213,214,637 of NC_138770.1, forward strand.
AGTAAAAAAAAAATAAAAAAGCATATTAATAGCATAGAGAGACTGAGAGTTGGCAGGCTATCATAAGACAAAGTAAGTTTAAAGCCACAGCTCACTCATGTATGACAGAGTTTATTGCGCGGATATATCTAAAGATTACCGTGATTTGGAAGATCAGAAAAGATGAGACATTGCCTATGAGAAAAGCAGAAGTTCAGAACTCAATTTCCACAGCCGACCACAGACTTCTCCTTAGGGAAAAGTCATATATAGGTATTTCGACTCGTGATTCAAAGCATTATGGCCACAGCATGTGTATACCCCTGTCCATTGACTTTGCAGCTTAAAGCGGAGCTTTAGGCCAAAGTAAAAAATGCGCGAACAGGCAGGAATTTCATTGCAGAAGAGACATGCTTTGTCTCCTCATCATTAAAGTTACTTACCTGACTGTCCACCCATGTACAGTGAGCCACGCACACACAGCTCACTGTACAAATTTGGCAATGGCGAATTTGACTGAACTCCCTCGCATGCACAGGAGTGACGTCTTCCCCTTCCGGCCAATTAAAGCGGCTGGAGATTGAGACCCAGAAGCCAGCCACCTGCGACCGGGAGAGGATCTCAGCGATGCCGCATCACTGGAGCCGAGATTAATGAAGTTCTAAAGGGGGAGCGGTAAGGGGAATGGTAAAAAGAGGCAGGAGTGTAGGAGTACCAATGTGACTGGGGCCCTAAAGTGGACTTTGCTCTACATTCAAGGTTTGCTTATTTCCTTTGCCCCCCAGACAACAGTAAAAACGGGGTGCATGCACCATGGCTGAAAAATGACAAATAAGGGTTACATTTGTTGTAATTAATAAGAGACGACTAGTATGAAACTGAAGTGTTTACTGTCTTTTATTAAAATTACCCCTAATGTGTTCATAAACTTGCTGAATCTTTCGCCCCCCTCTTTGATACATCACTGATTTCATCCATCACAGTATTTTACTTTCACTAAAAATATTGACCAGATGGCTTTTCTGGTTAGATTGCATTATGCCAAATCTGTTCCTAAAAAATCTATTTTAGCTGTGAGAACAGTAAGGTTAACCTTGTGGAAATGATGATTTCATTACAAAATCTATTCTAAAACACACAATAAGCATCTTCCTCAAGTGCTAAACAATTGTGCAGTGAGATGTTACTTGTCTGCCTACAGCCCTTCTCCTCAAACAACAATGCAGCTTTACCAGGACGGCATTCTGCCTCCCCTCACCGTGAATTTCCCCGTTCTATTTGTGCTGCTATTTGCAGCTGCCAGGCCGCACTTTGTGTCATCCTCGGCAGCTGTGATCAGTTCACCTTGGAGCATATGTGTACGAAAAAAGAAAGAACAGGTGTTTTTCTTCTAACTATACTGGCTCCCAAGTGAAATAGACCTCTTTTTTTTTCCATTTTTTCAAGCCAAATAGAAAAAAAAAATATCCTGAAACGACTCGCATTCTCTGTTCTTATTTTAAGAGCAGACATTATTCCTCTTGCTTGGCCAGGGGTTGCTGTGTAAACAGCAGGTCGTACTCACAGCACATCATTCTGCTGGAACCTGAAAATGGCAAACTGTGTTAAAGCTTTCCCCTGATGTATTTCTGCAACAATGTCCAGCTAGGAGGTAAACTCAGCGCTGACAGACCTAATGGATCTAGTTACAAAACATTAAGTCACCTACAGAAAGCTACATGTCAAATGTGAACTACTACTCCCAAACCAAACATTCATACTTCTCAAGTCTGACCTGGCAAACTGGTTAAATCCAAATCACATTATGAACTGTGCATGCATTTTTAAAGGGTAACTCCACTTTTGTGGGGAAAAAAATAGCAAATAAAGAAAAAATAATATAGAGTATACAATTGCGACTCAAGTCATATTGCAATTGAATGTTATTAACCACTTGCCTACAGGGCACTTAAACCCCCTTACTGCCCAGGCCAATTTTCAGCTTTAAGCGCTGTCGCACTTTGAATGAAAATTGCGCTGTCATGCAAAACTGTACCCAAATTAAATTTTTATAATTTTTTTTCAAACAAATAGAGCTTCCTTTTGGTGGTATTTAATCACTACTGGGGTTTTTATTTTTTGCTGAACAAACAAAAAAAGCCCGAAAATTTTGAAAAAACAAACAAACAGTTTTTATAGTTTGTTATAAAATTTTGCAAACAGGTAATTTTTCTCCTTCATTGATGTGCGCTGATGAGGCAGCACTGATGGGCCCTGATAGGCCCTGATAGGCACTGGTAGGTTGCACTGATATGCTGCACTGTTGGGCACTGATAGGCTGCACTGTTGGGCACTGATAGGCTGCACTGATGGGCACTAATAGGCTGCACTGGTGGGCACTGATAGATGACACTGATGGGCACTGATAAGGTGGCACTGATAAGGCAGCACTGATAGGTGGCACTGATGGGAACTGATGGGCGTCACTGAAGGGCACTGGTAGGTGGTGCTGAAGGGCACTAATAGGCAGAACTCATGGACACTGATGGGCACTAATAAGTGGCATTAATGGGTGGCACTTATGGGCAATGATATGTACTGGTAGGTGACACTTATGATGGGGCACTGATTGGCACTGATAGGTGGCACTGGTGAGCACGGATAGGTGGCACTGGTAGGTGGTGCTGGTGGGCACTGGTAGGTGGCACTAGTGGGTACTTGCAGATAGTACTGGTGGGCACTGGTAGATGGTGCTGGTGGGCACTGCTGGTGGCACTGGTGGGCACTTGTGGACACTGGTAGGTGGCACTGGAGGCACAAAGAATTCCTTTCCTCTTTAGGACTGATGTCCCTCTGAAAACACCCGGCAATCTTTTTTTTTCTCCTCACACTGACAGTGTGAGGAGAAAAAACAGCTGATCACCGACTACTGTTTACTTTACATGATCAGCTGTCATTGGCTGACAGCTGATCATGTGGTAAGGGGATAGGAGGGCGGGGTCACCTTTCAGCTATAGCATGGGTGACAACTAGTTAAAAATTATCTTTCCTTTTCAATCTGCAGCTGTTGTATTTTCTGAAATTGTAATGCAATATGGCTACCTGGAGTGTTTTGTACACAGAATGTGTACTGACCACCCCCCAGAAACATAATTTCTTCACTAAGTCCGAATTCAGGCATCCCCTGGAACAAAAATATCATTTTTGGTGAGATATTCCCAATAGGAAAGGGATGCAGGTCAAGCAGATTTCCTCATTAGTGCTCTTCAGGTGCGCAGCTGATTGATAATTATGAAACCACTCCTATTAGACTCACTTTCCTACATGGGCACACAGATTTATTCAGAATAACAAAAGGTAGGAATCTGCAACAAAGGTAGGTATAATCCTTGTATTGTATTGTATCCACAATCTCAACAAAAGTGGAGTTACACTTTAAGTTATGGGGCATGCTGTGTTAAGCAAGCTCATTTATTTTGAATAGGCTGACAAGGGCACAAAAAATGTGCCCTTTTCTTAAACACAGTACAACGCAACACCTAAAGGGGTAATTTCTGACTCCTGCAATGTGGTGTGCTTGATAGATGCGTTATAGTGCCATTCACAAAAATGTGCTTAGTATGTTAATGTGTATTGCAGTTTTAAGACTTTTTTAACATAGGTAGATGGAGGGGAGCATTAAAAACAATTGCTTGAACAACCCCTGACTGATTAGCCGCAAGTTAACATGGCCAGCCACAATGTTATTACATATTGCGGCACAGTGTGATGGGCTTTCAATGGTTAACACAGGTGGTAAGACGGCAACTTGTAAAATATCTGTAAAATACCTCTAAAAATACACAAGAGGGTTGGCTTTGTTTTACTATGCCTTACAGAGCTTAGGGAATGAGGTGAAAAAATCCATTCAGATGTATACAAAACTGCTTTTTTTTTCCTTGCATGTGATTGGGCATTATTTGCAAAATGAACACTCCGTAAGAGCTGGGGAAAGCAAACTACTTAAATATGTAATATGTAATATGTCTTTAGTAAATCAACCCTTTCCAGAAAAGTTGAAGCTGTTATAGCTGCACAGGGTGGGCCAACTCAATATTGAACCCTACGAACTAAGACTGGGATACCATTAAAGTTCATGTGCGAGTAAAGGCAGGCGTCCCAATACTTTTGGTAATATAGTGTATAACAAGGATTATTCACAATGGCTGTTAAAATGCTATAAATAGACCCCCTTGTTTTGCTTGCTGAAACATGCAATTCACATAAGATGGAATCATTACTTAGTTTTCAGTGTGATGCGTGCATGAGGCTGTTATTTTATTTTAACAACATAGAGTTTATTGTATGTATTACTGTGATATTATAACATTTCACATGTTATTTTAACACATTTGCAATATTTTTTGTCACAAGTTTAGGGTTTAAAGATTCATAATATTAAATATTTTTTGCCACCTACATGTCAATATATATTTAGCAGAGAATCATTTTATAAAAAGCAGTATTTGTAAACAGAATGAATATTTGAAATACAGGGTTACCATTAGGTGAACCATGCAGTACTATTAAGTTGATGTGACAATAAGCAAAATGGCCCCATTTCTATTCACTTCACTTCAAAACAGTGGCTAGTGCCTGAATCTGTTATAATGCCAACCTGAAGGAGGTGATAACTCTACACCTAGATATTAACCACTTAAGCCCCGGAGGATTTGGCTGCTAAACGACCAGGGGGTATTTTGCGATTCGGCACTGCGTGACTTTAACGGACAATTGCGCGGTCGTGCGCCGCTGTACCTAAACGAATTTGGCGTCCTTTTTTTCCCACAAACAGAGCTTTCTTTTGGCGGTATTTGATCACCTGTGCGATTTTTTGATCACGCGCTATAAACAAAAAAAGAGCGTAAATTTTGCAAAAATAGCAATATTTTTCACTTTTTTTTATATGAAATTCCCCCAAAAAAATGTAAAAATCAAAATTTTTTAACATTTTCGGCCAATTTGTTTTATGCTACCTATGTTTGGTAAAAAAATCGCAAAAAGCATATTTTGATTGGTTTGCGCAAAAGTTATTGCGTTTACTAACTAAGGGAAAGATTTTTGTTATTTTTGTTGTTTTATTTTTTAACGCGTAATGGCGGCGATCTGCGATTTTTTTTGCAGTACTGCGACATTGCGGCAGACAGATCGGACCCTTGACTGACATTTTTGACACTTTTGGGGTTACCAGTGACATTTCTACAGTAATCAGTGCTATATATATGCACTGTTACTGTAAAAATACACTGGTAGTGAAGGGGTTAACTTTATTTGAGAGGGAGGGGCTGTGTGTGTCCCTAGGGGCGTGATTCTTACTGTGATTGGCTGTGGCTTCAGCTGTATGCAGAGTGATCAACGGATCTACATAGTAGATCCGTATGATCATCTCTCATACAGAGGGGAGAATGACAGGCAGCTTGTTTACACAAGCTGCCTGACTTTCTCCCTCTCCCCCGCCGATCGCAGAGTGGCCGGCGGACATCGGGTCCGCCGGTCACACGCGCGGGGGGTCCGTGACCACGCGGGAGCGGGAGCGCGCCTCCGGCGGCGCGCGCTCGCTCCCTAGACCCTCACAAGCTAGTGACGTAGCCCTACGTCACTTTGCCTGTGAGGGGCTGACCGCCGCCGTAGATAGTCGTGCGGCGGTTGGCAAGTGGTTAAAAGATAATAGGTCATTTTCTCTTTGTGAATTGCATTTTAAGTATATATTTTTCATTCTGCTCCTTAAAAAATGACTTGGGTAGGTACAAATAATGTGATTTTACCACCACTTAAATTATAAAATTAGTTGTGGAGTTCTGTGATTGAACTACTTTTAATCAAAGCTTCCCTTCTGATTTTGTTTACTTAAATATATTCTTCAAAAAAGGTTTCTGTATTTATTTTTCAAACCAGGTGACCGCCTTGAGGATTCAAGGCCGACTTTAGTGTAAATATTTCAACTGCAGCTTTTGAGCTCTGTACACAACTAGCTTTTTCAAAAGATATGGAGAATAAAGAGAACATGTGAAAGGAGCTTATAGCTCCACCTATTGGCCAAACAACAGAAGAATGCAAAATATTATAATGCAATATTTTATGTTGAATATGCTAAAAAACTACAACTTTTAAGCTTTTTTTTTTTTTTTTTTTTTTTTTAATATGGTCGTGACCATATTAAGGAAAAGGTCTTCAAAAGTTCTATACGTTCTATTTAAGAAACCTAGCTTACTGGACTCTAAAAAATGTTAGCATATAGTACCAATATTGCTAAATAGTGCTATGACCATGAAAAACTCCAGCCACTAAACATCAGTGACACTGTGAGACATAGACGTGGACAAGTCATTCGTGTAGAATGTGCAGCTACACAAGGACCCTCTGGGGTTTAGGGGTCCATTTTTACTAGATGATGGCCAGATGAGCATTGGGACCACTCCTAAGTCACATAGGCATGGACATTTCTTACTTCCATGTAGCTATCAATTGAAACACATATAAATAAGTATTTTTTCTTGGTAGGTAGCTGAAAGTCGGGCTCAAAAACGGTTTGGCACTTGGGCTTTTTAGTTACTCTGATGAAAAAAATGTATTTTTTTTTTGTCAGTAGGTGACCTTGTTGTGATTACTGTGATTACTACAAAGGCCTTACTAGGGGAATGTTGTTGCAGGAATAAAGACACAGGGAGCCACAAGGGGTCAGATGAATGCTCTGTAGGTACATGTGATTCAATATACCAATAAAGATCAAATAATATTCCACATTTTAAGTGCTGGCACAATAAAGTGTACATATGTTACACAGACTCCCGGGATCACATCTGCATACAGTTTAGTGGGGTAATAGTATTCTTATACCTATCTAAAATTTTCGGTTCAAATAGGCCAAAATGTGTGGGTATAGATATATTTACACTTATACTAGAACTTTAAAAATATCACTATAATTACCATATTTTACAATTTTTAGTTCTTAGGAGCTGTTAATTATCCCTGTTATTTTACAGGATAACCTTACCATGTGAACACACAAGTCAAATGTGCTTTTTAAAAAAAACTCTGAACATTGCAATTACCAATAACCCTGTTCACTTCAATTTTTATTTTGATATCATGTGTAGTCCTAATAAGGATTTTCTTTAAGATACTCTGCTACTCTTCAACAACCTGTGAACTGTTTAGCACATAGATACAATAACTCACTTTCTCACTGAATAATGTATTCTGATATTATACCATTTTTTGCCTTCCATAGAAATTATAACTAACCAATTAAAGAGGACAGTTTATGCTTGAAGAACAGTTTGCATGAAATTGTCATGTTCTTGGTGAACTTATTCCAAATAGAAGGTCATTTCAATTATTTTAAATAGTGCTGGTACACCAAAGTTGAAGATTGCAGAGGAAATTTTTACAGATTTTGTAGACCTAATAGTATATATTTCCTCTATATACTGTATGTGTGTTGAGGTTAATGTATGGATGCAAAGCAAGTCTATATTTGGTGCTGCAGGGTGTCATAAACAGTAGGTAACCACACACAAGTTCTGCTACCTGCACAGCATTCTAGCTTACAAGTGGAGAAATCAGAAACATCTTCTAGCCAGGTCACTAGCATGGCCAATTCACAGTCTCTACTTAGCTTGTGACACCATCATTTAGAAGCATAACCATATTTTAGTTGTTGCCCTCTCGCATTGTCATAGTCATGTATGCATTTATGTTGTAATTTATCAAGAGGTCATTAAAATCTATGATTTACTAGACTACCAGTTGATATGTTTATTTGTTGCGATAAAGTCTTCTTAAACAGAATTTATAACATTTTTTTACATTTTATGTAGTATAGTCCAGACCATAAAATTATATTTAAATGATGTATTTTATTATTTTATTATTTTATTTTATGTATTTTATTATTATTATTATTTTTTTTTTTTTTTGCAATTATATTTTATTGAAAGATTTTATCAAATTACAATCCACATTGGTACAAAGTATAAAAGAATTGTCAATACAGGTATTGCTGTGAAAGGCATAACATAACTATAACAAAGAATCAGAGGTTTTTACCTCTTGTGAAATGGGATGGGAAACCACATAAAGGTGTATATAAATAGATGAAATTACAGAAGCCTGATATAAAAGGAGAAACTAAAGTTTTAAAAATATAAAATCATACAAAATTATAAAGGTATAGGACAAGTATTCACCACCAAAACCTGTTCATTATATATCTTCCATAGTATCATTTATTTCAACTATATGTGCTAAGAGAGGCCCAGAGCTCCCATTGTTTGTAAAAGCGGGTTGAAGTGCCATCTCTGTGGGCCATAATTTGTTCGTGTTTGTAGGCTTCATCTATCTGTTTAATTACCTCACTAACGTTTGGAGACAAATCAGATTTCCATTTACTAGTTACTGTTAATCTCGCAGCCAAAATAATTTGTATTACCATTGATCTGAGTGCTGGCAGATAGTGGTCAACATGTATTTTTAGAATTGCTTGCTCAGCAGTTCTCTTTTTGAATATTCCTGTAGTTTTGGATATTAGGCAGATGACCCTTTTCCAAAAATTTGGCTCCCGTAAATGGGTGGTAGATAAAGGGTATTTTTTGTTTAATAGATTTTTCTTTCACTTGGTTAGCTAACAACTTTCCCACCTTATTGTCATGGCAGTAAAACTGCACTTTCCAATTACGTAAGTTGTGATGAGATATGAGCTCATGTCCGGTGCGATCTAGTTGAGAGCTAATCGAGGGGTTTGAGAGCTAATCAAGGGGTTTGGACTTTATTTGTTTTCCGATTTCAGTTTTTTTTATCATATTTAATAGTTCAGAAAGCCACTGGTTCTGCTTCCTCTTCAGAACTTTATTGCATGTCATAAGAACATCTCTTATTTGTGCTTTATGACTGTTCCACACAGTGAAGGGGTCTGACACAGATGGGGCATTTCTGTATCTGTAATTTTGGATTTGTAGTCTGGATGGTCAAAAAGAAAGATATCATTTTCTCCATCTATTTGCCATTGTTTCATGTAGGACCCCTCCACCGTGATCGAAATTGGAGCATGGTCTGACCATGTAATATTGTGTATGATGGATACACTGATGTTTTGCAATAGAAATTTGTCAACCAAAAAGAGATCGATTGTCGAGTATGTGTGATGCACACTCGAGAAATAAGAATAGTCTCTTCCTGTCGAGTGTTGGCAACGCCAC
>NC_138770.1:213226333-213318833 GCF_965119305.1 Pelophylax lessonae
AAGTAAAACCTCCTCCAGCATCCAGCGATCTTCCTAGCGCTACCCCGAGTGTGACTCGGGGTTACCGCTTTTGGCACTAAAATCTTACCCCGAGTCACACTCGGGAATACCGCTAGGAAGGTTAATGACCAGGCCATTTTTTGCGATTCTGCACTGCGTTACTTTAACTAACAATTGCACGGTTGTGCGATGCAGTACCCAAATATAACTGATGTATTTTTTTCCCCCACAAATAGAGCTTTCTTTGGTGGTATTTGATCACCTCTGTGGTTTTTAGATTTTGCGCTATAAATAAAAAAAGAGCGACAATTTTGAAAAAAAAAACACAATATTTTTTACTTTCTGCTATTAAATATTCCCAATAAAAATCTAAAAAATGAATTTTTTTTATCAGTTTAGGCCAATTTGTATTCTGCTACATATTTTTGGTAAAAAAAATACCAAAAATCGCATTTTAATTGATTTGCGCAAAAAAGCATTTACAAACTATGGGATATATTTTTCAACTTTCTATTTTTTTTTTTTTTATTAGTAAGGGCGGCAATCAGGGATTTTTAGTGGGACTGCAACATTGCGGCGGACAAATCTGACACTAAGTGACACTTTTTGGGGACCAGTGACATTAATACAGAAATCAGTGCTAAATAATATGCACTGTTGCTGTATAAATGACACTGGCAGGGAAGGGGTTAATACTTGGGGCGATCAAAGGGGTTAAGCGTGAGCCTAATTGTTCTTACTAACTGTGGGGGGGGGGGGGCTCTGTGACAGGCACTGGTGTTTCAGCTTAGCTCACTGTGCCTGTCTGACAGGAGAGAACCGCCTGTTTTGTTTACATAGGTAGGTGGCTCTCCTGTCAGTTTCCCCGAAGATTGCGAGAGGCCGGTGGCGATTGAGCCCACTCCTCCCACGGTCTGGCTCCTGCTGTGTCTAACCGCCAAGACCACGTGCACATATTTACGTAGATTTACGTGATTATGCACAGCCGAGCCGCCCTGCCGCAGTGAATCTGCATGGGGCAGTCGGCAAGTGGTTAAAGAGAAACTTTTAAAGCCCCTGAAATGCATTACTTCTTTGACGGATACTGGGGACAATCATTTCCTGGACTTCAAATTTAGTTTGGTGCTCTCCTTCTTCTATGTCTGATACAGGAATAAAAACCTGACAGAGGACCTAATCCTTATATCTACTTTATTCAGAACTAGAAAAATGTTTTGGCTGGAGTTCGACTTTACTATAAAAGGATTACAGAAAATCATGTTTCAGTGAATATAAATAGGCCATATCCTCAGCCACCAAAGTATTTGCATTTGTCATTAAAAGGTACCCTTGACCACTGACAGCTAAATTGCTCCACAAGTTAAAAATAGTGTTTGCCAGTTTTTCACTTAGTACACAGCATCGATATGCATACCAAAATCAAGATTAGATGTTAGCAATAAATTTCATTTGTATAATAAATTCCAAGTCTATTTCTTGCACATTTTAAGAATCAATCAAGTTGCCTGTACGAAGCTGGCTCTAGTATTATATCTGGTGTTAAACATGTCATGCATGAATAAAAAGATTTTTTACATTTCACTTGCTTGCTAAAGAAGAGAATTACAGCACGCTTGACATTATTACAGTCTGTTTGATAAACAGCCCCCAAGTTATGTTGTGATATCTCTTACACAACTAATGTGTCACTCGCAGATAAACCATTTGTGCTGGTGCTTGATTAGAGAGAAAAGACACTTTGCTACCTTCCCTTAGTACCTGTGGTGAGAATCCACAGAGAGCCTTCGATTCCATACAAACAATGAGAACACTTCAGAAATACATTAAAGTTTAAATCTTCACGAGTCTATTTAATGATTTATGTTCCCTGTGTAATCTGATTATTACAAGATTTTAATAGTTGCATTTTAAGCACCACTTTTTTTTTTCTTTTCTTACATTACATCGTGCCGTGCACGTACAGATAGTTTTGTAATAAAAATCTGCATATTTTTTTAGAAATAACCATTAAGGGGGAGGGGGTGTAATGAAAGAGGGTTTTTTATCTTAATGCATTCTATGCATTAAGATAAAAAGCCTTCTGTGTGCAGCAGCTCCCCTCAGCCCCCCTAATACTTACCTGAGCCCCCTCTCTATCCAGCAATGTGCATGAGTGCTTTAGCCATCCGGCACTCTCTCTCCTGATTGGCTGAGACACAGCAGCGGCGCCACTGGTCAATCAAACTCAGTTAGCTAATCAGGAGAGAGATGGGGCAGGGCTGAACAGGGCCGAACGGTAGCTCCATGTCTGAATAAATACATGGAGCTGCAGCTCGACTCGGGTGCCCCCATAGCAAGCTTCTTGGGGCACTCAACAGGAGGGAGGGGCCAGGAGCTCCAGCCAGGAACCTGAGAAGAGGAGGATCCGGGCTGCCCTGTGCAAAACCAACTGCATAGAGGAGGTAAGTATAACATGCTTGCCATTTTAATAGAAAAGAAAGAAAAAATGAGACTTTACAATCACTTTAAGGATACATTTTCAACTTCCTCTTTCTACAACTGGATATCACCATACCTAAAAATAAAAGATTTTCTGATCACAACAGAAGCTAATTAATACAACGTACCCCCTGTGATACACAGTCAAATTTGCATAACCATAATAAAAAATCTGAATAATGTCTTGCTTTTTTTAGGGTAATTTATGATCAATCTGACTCCTCCGTTAGTCATTGAGAGATATTTAGATACCAGCAAACAGGTATCTTTCAAACTGGTATAGACTAGGACAGGTGAGCTGATGAAGGGCAGTAATAAGTTTTGAATTACAAAAAATGATATGTTTGCCTAGAGTGGACATACATTCAGCACAGTGTACATATATACAAAGTATTCAATTTTTCTTTATGTTGACATCTTCTAAAAGAAGAAAAATATACCAGCATGACAATGTGAGCAAGGTTAAAGATAAAAAAATATATAAAATATACACTCTGGAAACAGGTCAAGAGACTACATCCAATGCATGCTTTCCGCAGGCCAAATCATCCCCCATGTCTCCTGTTGGCAGGCTCTTACAAAAGATTGCTGACACTGCTTTTTAATTTGTCTGATATACGGTATATTGAATTTGGTTGCTAGAACGGAAGCTATTCCTAGAGATTAATGTCAATATTCCAGTAAACTTTCCATTATTTGTTACATTTGTAGTTAGAATTATACTTTAGGTTCACAAAGCTTGCATTGGTAATTGGAGTCTGTGGTCTGGATGTCCAGACAAACAGGTCTGCAAATCTTATAGTCTGCTCTTTTCAGTAATGAGCCAGAAAGGTTATTTACCAATGTCCCACTAAGAAAGCCAGTCAAGCAAAAGAATCACTGCCATGAAGCCAAGATAGCTGATGTTTTAAGTATCTCATATTTAAGCCCTCTTCTGTCCAAGAACGTCTTTATTTTAAGGATGTACGCCAGGCACAAAGGCACAAAGTATATTCCTTAGTAGCCATAAAGGATGCCTTTGCAAACTCAGATGTTACCATTTCTAAGTAGCAATGACATTATTACTCTGCCTCAAAAAACCCATGCAGAGAGCAGATCTGTGGGAAGGGCTCGGTAGGTCCACCCACTACAGGATGGAGGCAGAAAATAACACAAGGGAGGATAGAAGACCAGGCACCCTACACAAAACGAGGGATCAACAGTGATTGGTCTTCATTTCAAGAAACTCTTTCACAGAGGCAATCTACAGAAGTCATTTTATGATGGATTACTTCACATGTGAAGTTATGAAAGAAAAACACAAAGGACACCAAGATTCAAGTAATAGATTTTTTTAGGATTTAGACAATATTTGATGAGCCCAGATGTGTAGACAATTACATATTAGGTAGGAACTTCACTCCCTCCTGGGTTTTTTTTTTTAATACCATTTTAAATTTTAAGTATGGTTATTGCAAAAAAAAGAAAAAAAAACTCACATGGCTGGTAAATCCAGTGTTGATTTACTGGAATCTACAGCTTCATGGTGCACAGCCACCAACTTAGCTTCTGGTATCATCGGAAGCCGGGTCTCTCTTCCTGATACAAACAGCCAGTCCCCTGATGATGCGCAGCCAGCACTGCCCTCCTTCAGCTGGTGTGTTGTAGATGATGCCATGACATGCATATCTCAAAAGGCTTCAGGAGTTATGTAACATTACCGTTAACGTAAGACAATGTTTGGCCCGAACTCATGCTCAGGCCAAACCGTTTGCCTATCCCTACAAATAACTACATTGTGTTTGTACACATACAGATTTAGAAGGTTTGTATGTATAATATATATATGTATATATATGTATATATATATATATATATATATATATATATATATATATATATATATATATATACACACACACACACATACACAGTATCTCACAAAAGTGAGTACACCCCTCATATTTTTGTAAATATTTTATTGTATCTTTTCATGTGACAACACTGAAGAAATGACACTTTGCTACAATGTAAAGTAGTGAGTGTACAGCTTGTACAACAGTGTAAATTTGCTGTCCCCTCAAAATAACTCAACACACAGCTAATAATGTCTAAACTGCTGGCAACAAAAGTGAGTGCATATACTGTGACATACCAAAGCAGACCATGATCCCCTCCCTTTGGAGACTGGGCTGCAGGGCAGTATTTCAACATGATAAGGACCCCAAACACACCTCCAAGATGACCACTGCCTTGCTAAAGAAGGTGAGGGTAAAGGTGATGGACTGGCCAAGCATGTCTCCACATCTAAACCCTATTGAGCATCTGTGTGGGGCATCCTCAAACGGAAGGTGGAGGAGCGCAAGGTCTCTAACTTCCACCAGATCCGTGATGTCTTCATGCAGGAGTGGAAGAGGACTCCAGTGTCAACCTGTGAAGCTCTGGTGAACTCCATGCCCAAGAGGGTTAAGGCAAGACTGGAAAATAATGGTGGCCACACAAAATATTGACACTTTGGGCCCAATTTGGACATTTTAACATAGGGGTGTACTCACTTTTGTTGACAGCGGCTTAGACATTAATGGCTGTGTGTGAAGTTATTTTGAGAGGACAGCAAATGTACACTGTTATACAAACTGTACACTCACTACTTTTCATTGTAGCAATGTGTAATTTCTTCAGTGTTGTCACATGAAAAGATATAATAAAATATTTACAAAAATGTGAGGGGTGTACTCACTTTTGTGAGATACTGTAGTTGTTTCCTAACTTCAATTGCATAGTTTTTTTGCCATCTACAGGTGAACTCTAGTATTGCTGACTGACTATTTAAATATAAGCATGCTCTGTTATGTTTCTGTAAAGTATTGAGAATATAATAAAGTCCAGGTTAGACTTTATATTGTTCCCTATTCATCTCTCACTCCTTCATTTGTTGACAGTGTGAAAAATGTACTTATTTCTCTCTGCAGGCTGTAAAAATGTTCAATTATAGAATGCATACTAATGTACATTATTTTCAAAATGCACACCTACAGCATAATCCCACTGAAGTGTTCTGTAACTAATTAATACGGTTCTGCTAATTATCACACTCCCCACAGTAGATAACTTACTGCTTCTGCTTGAAGTAGTATCCCATGCACAGTACATTTGGGATGAATATTCAAGTAGTTATTAAAAGGCAAAACGATATTCACTGTTTCTAAATGGTGCAATTATGGTAGCATTAAAAGCTCCGAATTTGCTTCCCATCACAGGCCTTTGGCATTAAAGTTAGGGAGGATGAGTTCTGCTGTCTCCTATCAGCTGTTTTAAGCTGTCCGCAATAGAGGTTATTATTTAAAATACAATAAAAAAAATCACTAATACATTACTTAATCAATTTTGGTAATTTTACTTTCATTACGTTTTTATGTTTAAAACGTTTATAATCTGCCACTCAGGCTGCATAAAGTGTATGCACATAGGCAATTTTTATTTTCCTTCCTAATGCCTGACTAATTTGGATATTTCTTCCACTGAAGTGTATGAAAACCAAAAGAATAAAGCAAAACCATTTTCATTTTAGGGCAAAGCCTCCAAAAATTGGCTGAAAATGTAATTAACAATGTAATGTATACTAAAACTCACAATTGAATAAATCAAAGCAGAAAAAAATGTATTGTAATAAAAGTTGTCTCATGTGGTGTATATAAATGTCATTATGCTTTCTTTAATATTCTTGCTATACTTCTTACCCACTGCAGCTCATATGCATAAGTCACAGTGTTGTTTATCTGCCCCCTCTCCCTTAGTCCATTCACAAAATGCTTTGTATTCTGTGAACGGTGCACAAAATAAAAAGTGTTCTGTGACTAGACAGGGGGACAGGATGGGTGGGCAAATGACAGTGTGGCTTCAGCGTAGGAGAGCCACAGCTCCCATAGTCTCAGTGCCAGAAGTATAGCTATGCTATCCAGCCTCAATGAAAGTGTGAATATTAAAGAAAATACAATACTTAAAATGATATACATTTTGTGAGACTCCACAAGCTCGTAAGAGTTTACAAGCACATGTTGTGGACTGTGGCATGAGGTTTTGCTTCTCCTCAAACAGGTCAAAGGGAATGTAAAAGAAGCTTGAAACAGCTTGATATAGCTTAGAAGGATGTCAATTGCAAGTCAGAAGAAAGTCAGAAGTACCTGTGAAAAAACTCAGTAGGATCTCATATAAGCTGGATGTTCCTGAAAGCAATATGCACTTGCCCAACTTAAAGTAGAAGTGTGGCCAAGATATGAATATTTAACCACTTCCAGCCGCAGCCAATTCTGACATTCCTCTACTACAAGTAAAGAAAAAATATATACTGTATATATATTTTTTTTGCAAGAAAATGTCTTAGATCCCCATGCATTATACTATATACATATATATATATATATATATATATATATATATATATATATATATACTGTACACTTTACTGTATATTTACTTACACTTTACTGTATATATTTTCTTTTTTTTTAAGCAGAGGCAATGTAGAATAAAATGGTGGGTGTAGCATGTTTTTATATCACACAATATTTGCACAGCCATTTTACAGACACTATTGTTTTGGGGGAAAAAAAAACACTTTAATACATGTTAGTGCACAAACACACAATATAACACCCAATTGTTTGGTAAAATATAAATGACGATGTTACAACAAATAAATAGATACCAAACATGTCACACTTTAATATTGCATCCCCCTGTGGAACGGTGCCAAACTACGGTGCCTACAAATCTCCATAGACAACTCTTTAAAAACCTGTAAAGAGTTACATAGGAGGTTTGACACAAAAATGATGTCCTTCACTCATGTGTGGTGTGATCACCGTCTGCATATGCAATTCAGACCTACATGTGTGTTTGCCTTTGCACGTGAGCATAGGGGAATTGGTGCGCTTTCATTTTTTTTTTCTATTATACTTCATTTTATTTTTTTTTACACTGATTCTTTTTTATTATTTTTTTTATCTCTTTTATTGCTCTCACAAGCGATGTTATTCATAGGGATTGATTTCCTGAAGGCAAGCAGACTTTGCACTTTGCAAAGTGCAGTTGTTGTAAAGCTTAGTAAATAAGCAGAAGCTCTGCTGACTTCCATCATCCAATCATGTGGAAGCAAACATTTTGTTTATTTTTTTTTTTTCCTTGCACGTGATGGGGTATTCTTTGCAAAGTGAAGCTTTACCCCATTTGCCAAGCTCTAAAGCAACTGCTCTTGCAGAATGCAACTGCACTTTGCAAAGTGCATAGTCTATTTGCCTTTACTAAATCAACCCCTATATCTCTCCTTTGTCTTCCAAAGCATCTTGTTCAAGCTGGTAATGGTTTGTTTACATGAAACGGAAAGTGATTACATCTTTGTTGCTTCTGGTTTCTGACATCACCCAGTGAACAACATCAGTCACATACATAGTTTGTGAGGTTGAAAAAAGACATCAGTCCATCCAGTTCAACCTATGATGTGTGTGTGTGTGTGCTGTTAACCGTACATTGAATACCCCTGTATGTTGTGGTCTTTAAGGTGCCCTTCTAATAGTTTTTTGAAACTATCGATGTTCCTTGCTGATACGACTGCTTGTGGAAGAGAATTACACATCATTACTGCTCTGACAGTGAAGAACCCCTTACGTATTTTAAGGTTAAACCGTTTCTCCTTTATTTTTAAAGAGCGGCCACGTGTCTTATTATATTCCCTTTCTCTAAAAAGTTTGTTCCTTATGCTAGGGTCATCACCAGTACAGTATTTGCACATTGATATCATATCCCCCTCAATCGTCTCTTCTCCAGAGAGGATAAGTTCAGTGCTTGTAGTCTTTCCTCATAGCTGATGTCCTCCATTCCCCTAATTATTTTTGTTGCCCTTCTCTGGACTTTTTCCAGTTCCAGGACATCCTTCCTAAGGACGGGTGCCCAGAACTGGACAGCATACTCCAGATGTGGCCGGACCAGAGTCTTGTAGAGTGGGAGAATAATCTCTTTATTTCTGGAGTGAATCCCCTTTTTTATACATGGCAGTTTTCTGTTGGCTTTGCTTGCAGCGGCTTGGCATTGCATGCCACTGCCAAGCCTGTTGTCCACCAGTACCCCCAGGTTCTTTTCCATCCTAGGCTCACCCAGGGCTCCCCCCCCCCCTAGTGAGTAGATTGCTTTCGTGTTTCTGACACCCAAGTGCATTAATTTACATTTTTTAACATTAAACCTCATCTGCCTTGTAGTTGTCCACTCCATTATTTTGTTCAGGTCCGCTTGTAAGGTTTCCACATCCTGCATTGCTTAGTTTAGTATCATCCCCAAATACTGAGATCGTACTAGATATCCCCTCCTCTAGATCATTTATGAATAAATTAAACAGGATTGGTCCCAGGACAGAACCTTGGGGGACCCCACTTTCCACACCTGCCCAATCTGAGTACTCCCCATTTATCACCACCCTCTGGACTCTCCCCTGGAGCCAGTTCTCTATCCAGGTACTCACCCTATGGTCCATACCTACATTCCTTAGTTTGTACAGTAAGCGTTTGTGGGGAACGGTGTCAAAGGCCTTTGCAAAGTCCAGATACACCACATCCACAGGCTTACCTTTATCTAGGTGGCAGCTCACTTCATCATAGAAGGTTAATAGATTGGTTTGGCAAGAACGATTTTTCATGAATCCATGCTGATTACCACTAATAATACCGTTTTCATTACTAAAGTCTTGTATGTGGTACCTTAACATCCTCTCCAAAATCTTGCAGACTACTGATGTTAGGCTGACCGGCCTATAGTTACCCGGGATATATCTCAGCCCTTTTTTAAATATTGGTACCACGTTGGCTTTTTTCCAATCAGCTGGCACCATACCCATCTGTAGACTATCCTTAAAGATCAAGAATAATGGTCTGGCAATCACCTGGATTAGCTCTTTAAGAACCCTCGGGTGCAAGCCATCCGGTCCCAGTGATTTATTTATGTTAAGTTTCTCTAGTTTAGTTCTAAGTCTATCCTCTGTTAGCCATGGGGGTACTTCCTGAGGTGTATTATTTAATTTAGCATTACAAGCTGGGTTAGTGTAGCCCCCCCATTCTTTTGTGAAGACTGAAAAGAAGAAATTATTTAACACTTCCGCCTTTTCTCTGTCCTCTGTGGCCAAATATCCTTTGTCCTCTTTTATGGGACCAATGTGTTCTGGCCACGCTTTCTTACTGTTTATATACTTAAAGAATTTCTTGGGGTTCTTTTTACTCTCTTCCGCTATATGTCTCTCGTGTTCTATTTTAGCCTCCTTGATTTCGTCTTTACATTTCTTATTACACTCTTTGTAATGCTTGAATTTTGCCAATGACCCCTCAGCCTCCTATTTTTTTAAGGCCTTTTCTTTAGTATTAATATGCATTTTTATGTTGGAGTTTAGCCACCCAGGGTTTAGTTTTGCTCTTTTAAATGTATTTCCCTTTGGAATGCACTGGCCAATCTCTTTGTTAAATATGCTCTTAAAGAACTCCCATTTTTCCTCCATGTTCTTTGTCCCCAGGGTTATATCCCATTTGATATTTTCTAGCAGAGAGCGCAGTTTTGGGAAATTTGCTCTTTTGAAATTCAGTGTCCTTATATTACCCTTGTGTTTCCTATTACTGTAATTAATACTGAAACGTATTGACCTATGGTCACTGTTTCCTAAGTTGCCCCGTATTTCTATATCCGTGAGCAGGTCTGTATTATTGGTAATAAATAGGGATGATCGAACGTTTTGGGTCGACCATCGGTTTGACCCGAAAATTGACTGTTCGAGGTTCGGCCGAATTCCGAACTTTTTGCTGAAAAAGTTCGGAATTCGGCAACCAGAACCGACCAAAATGCAATGGGACAGGAAATGGGCTTTAAAAGCTCATGATTGGACCAGGTGTGTTTTTGCAGCAGGCGTTTTTTTTGGGCATTTTTTTGGGGTCTTTGGAGGCAGGCAAAACATCTGAACTTCTGTATAGGGGTATATATACACACACGCTTATATGTATTTATACACATACACAAAAAATGCCAAAAAAAACGCTTGCTACAAAACCAGCAAGGTGTGAAAATAGCAGAGCCATATCCCTGTTCTATATTAATTCTAAGACAAACAATCTTTTTTTTTTTTCTGGTACATGCTACAGAGCTGAAACTTCACAGGTACACTTTTTAGACCCCCCAGACACTAAATCTAAAGAAACCTCATTTTTTTTTCCAATAATTTTTTCAATAATTAGCTCTCTATCAAAAATGACAATTTTTAAGAACTTTTTTTGTGTGATTAATAGTCCCTGGGGCATGACCCAGAACCCTAGGCACTTTTTAGGGGCATTTATTGGGTTTTAGGGCTTCAAAATGGTGTTTTTTGATTCCAGAAGTTTGGGTCCCATTGATTTCAATGGGGTTCTGAAATCCGAACCGAACTTTCAGGAAAAGTTCGATCATCCCTAGTAATCAATAGGTCAAGTACCGCATTGTTTCTTGTCGGTGCTTTCACCATCTGACCCATGAAATTGTCCTGCAAAACATTTAGGAACTGCCATGCCTTGGCTGAATGCGCGGTTCCTTCTGCCCAGTCTATATATCATATTTACCTGTACACTGTTCTTAATATACAGACATACCCCTCCCCTTTTTACCTTCTCTATCCCTGCGATAAAGGGAATACCCCTGAATGGTCGCCATCCAATCATGTCTCTGTTATCCCCACAAAATCTAAGTCCTCCTCATACATCAGCAGCTCCAGCTCTCCCATCTTGTTGGCCAGGCATTGGTATACAAACCTCGTAATCCATCAGTCCCTCTCAATGTGTCACGGGAACTGGATGCTGCTAGTGGCATTCTTACTGGGCTCCAAGAATGGACAGGAGAGTCTGGTAAACGGGAGGGATGTAGAATCTCCTTCTACCGCCTGTAAAAGTAATCTTGTAGGAAATCACCAGCAGAAGAAAATTATATCTCAATCATTGCTTCAGATGCAGCAATGATTGAGATATCACCCTTTCCGTCCGAGGCTGTATATACAGTACAGTATATAAGTACACTGGACAGACAATGGTTAAATATTTACATATTCTAAGCAGTAAGTACATTCATATTATCTTTACTACTGTAGGCGCAAATGTGGTGAGTTGATACATCCTAAGTTGAGTTATTGAACTGAACTAAAGCTCAAAACAAAGCTGTTCCTGCTGTAGGACACAAGCTAAGGGGCAATAGAGTACACGCTTCCGCTGGTCTCTGTTCCATAAACCTGTTACAGGGAAACACAAGAACTTTATTCTTGTGCAATCTACTTTAGCCTGCATCCATCTAATCTACTTTAGCCTGCATCCATCCAATCTACTCTAGTCTGCATTCATCCAATCTACTTTAGCCTGCATCCATCCAAGCTACATTAGCCTGCATCCATCCAACCTACTTTAGCCTGCATCAATCCAAGCTACATTAGCCTGCCTCAATCCAAGCTACTTTAGTCTGCATCCATCCAAGCTACTTTAGTCTGCATCCATCCAAGCTACTTTATTCTGCATCCATCCAAGCTACTTTAGCCTGCATCCATCCAAGCTACTTTAGCCTGCACCCATCCAAGCTACTTTAGGGGGGGTTCGTCACACAGGGAGATAGCCGAGGAGTGGTTGAAAACAACAGTTTATGTTTTTTTCTTCCAATTTCTTCAAACAAGTGCATGCAGCAAAAACATCAAAAAATCAAAATAAAACACAAAATAAATCCTGGCCGCTGTGGGCGTCTACCTTCTCACACACAGGAACCTACCTAAGGAGTCTTCCCAACCTACTGTTGGGAAGACACTGCTGATCCTACAGCAGACACTCAAATGTCCATTTGTGTTTTCTTTACACAGAAAAAGTTCAACACCTCACCTTTAGAAGTCTCTCATCTGACTGCTCTCCCCAGCTCACACAGCCTCAGGAGGCAGCAATCAATAGACTTCCTTTGGACAAATTATAGAGGCCTTAATTGCCTCATTCTGAACAGCTGAAAGTTTTTTCAACTTCCGTACACCTTCCTGCCTACCTCTGCAGCCGACACCTGATAGTAATTGGTGAATTGTCTAAACCAAGCAGAAATGTATCTCCCGTCTGTGACAACACCCATAGATTTACCTGACTTCCTGTCACAATATATATATATATATATATATATATATAGATAGATACACGTATATCTATATATTATATATATATATATATATATATATGTATACACACACACACACATGTGTGTATACATATATGTGTATATATATATATATATATATATATATATATATATATACATACAGACATATATGTATATATATATATATATATATATATATATATATATACACTTTAACTTATTTATAGTTATTTATTACATTATAATTTATGATTTTGTGTTTCAAACTTTATCTTACCCGAGATGTTATAAAGAAGAACGCACAGTAAAAAAATAAATGATATGTAACTACTTGGTTTGGGCTGCAGAATTACATGCAAAATAATGGTACCACTTTCAGCACCTAAAATCGGAAAAAATCATACCGCCAGGGAGGTTAAGGGGGTAAAACCTTCGGAAGCTGAAGTGGTTAAAGCATCAAACAGCACATTGCTTTCAAAAACCCAACCTCTTTCTGCTAAAGAAAAAATTGGTCACATCTTGATTTACAAGAACTGTATATTACATTAAACAGAACTGATCAAAGATTACATATCCGTCACTATTCACTCAGATGTTCATGACAATTCTCTAATTAGTCATGATAACAACTAAGAAAGTGTGTAATCAACATGTTGATACCATATATACATACTGTATGTTTAAGCTATGTTATCCCATGTCTTAATTCACTGTTCTCAGCAGGATGGTAATTGAAGAGAGATGAAAGGCCTTTAGGCAAAATAACCGTTTTCCCAAATCACAGATTACAATAATAATGGTGTAAATTCTCTGGATTGCAAGTGCCCAAAAAACTCCACTTAGCAAACATTTCTGTTCATGTGCTCAAGTAAAGCGATGTCATTCAATATTGAGAGGCTTTAGAGCTCAATACTTAGAAGCAGTGAATCTATAGGTGACTCAAATCTTCAATCTAATTCATTCTAAGGCCCAATGAAAATGGCATGAAGTGCTTCTAGTATACAACATTCATCCACCATACTATTTTATCTGGTGTATACAGTAGATAGTTATAACATTACACATTTAAAGTGTATCTTAAGACCAAACATTTTTGTTTTGAATGGACTGGTGAGGAGTTATCAACCCTTCTGATTTGTTCTGGTAACTATTGTCTCCAGGATTGAAAGTAAGAACAAATCCAAAGTTCTGAGTTGCCACTGAAACAGAAATAGAATTGAAAACTTCCAATGGAGTCACTTGTTGTGGTGACAGCAATCTAAATGGTAATTTCCCCAAATTTATAGAGAAATCATCTGACTTCCTGATGTGTCTAGAGTGTAGGAAGTGGAGGGAAATATCCCCGAAAGGACACAAGTGGTGGACAAAAACAATTAACAAGGGGTTCACCCATTCAGTGCTAAAAACGTTGCCTTTAGATTTAGTTTAAAGGAAATCTTTATGAAGAAACTGATCTGATACTGAGAATAGTAGTTGACTGGCTATTTCTGGTTCCAATATTATGAATCACTGATTACAACTAGGGATATCATTAGCTTTTTTTAAATATTTATTTTTAACAAAATACCAGACATAACTATGTTGGGAAGTAGGAAAAAGACCATTGCATAAACATTGCATAAATAAAATGTGCAAAGATTGGGCCACAGATTGGAAGAGAGTTGCCAAATGTTCACTCATTGTTACTAACACTGAAACTAATATATAAAATCGCAATGCAGTATTATATGATTTCCCTAGAGAAACTCTGCAGTAAATGCTTTTAAGAATGTAGGAGAGGAGAGTACAGGCTGCTGGGGGAGTGAGAAATAGGGTCATTTGTACTTACTCCTTCACCCCTAGTCAAAAGAACATTTCATTCATGTAGTGCCTTGGAGAACCCATTGCAAGGGTAAATGTATTAGCTGCCCAGATTTGGGTTATAATTTTAATTACATTCTCTATATTGCATTTTACTACCTTACTTTTTTACACTTGACAGTGAGCCTTCTCTGTTGGCTGAGTATGATGAATTTGTATCAATACAATTTTTATTTCATAGCTATTGCTTGCACCAGTGATCCCTCTTGTCCTCCTCTGTGTGGGAGATTTTATCTTTTGCTACTTCTTCTTTTTCATCTTTTTATCAGCAGGAGTTGGGCTTTTATTGTCCTATCCTGATTGATACCCTCACAAGCAAAAATATTTGTTAGTCTTTTTTATGTATCATTGAGTTTTTAGTCTATTGGTGGAACCAGGAATTACTTAACCTCCCTGGCGGTATGATTATGTCAGGAATTCTGTAGACATCCCAGATGTGATAAATTTGAAACACAAACGCATGAATTATAATCTAATCAATAATATAATTTTATTATATATAATATATATATATATATATATATATATATATATATATATATATATATATATATATATATATATATATTATATAATAAAATTATATTATTGATTAAATTATAATTCATGCGTTATATATTATATATATATGTATGTGTATATATATATATATATATATATATATATATATATATATATATATATATATATATATATATATATATATATATATATATATATATGTGTGTGTAAATATATATATATATATATATACATACATACATATACATATACATATATATATATATATATATATATATATAATATAAATGTTATGTGTTTGTGTTTTGTGCACCGTTCAACGTTTGAATTTCCCTCCCTAGTTCCGCTCCCATGCAGCATTGCTGCTGCAGGGAACGGAACTAGGAAGTCATCAGAGCGACAGACGAGCGGCGGGGATCTCGGCTGGCGGTCACAGCAATGAGAGATCATCGCTGGATCGCCAGGAGAAGGTAAGAGACACCGCTGCGCTCTCTGCACATTCACCCCGAGCGTGACTCGGGGATACCGATAACAGCCTGAAAAATCCACCCCGAGTCACGCTCGGGGATACCGCTAGGCAGGTTAAAGGAGTCTCCGCTAATTTATAACATTGTGGTGCAATAAAAATGTCGCCAGCCATTCACAAATGTCTTTTTATGTGTTTTGTATTTTCTATTTAATTTCTGCATTTTTATAACTGTACTGAAAGAAAGGGGTGGCCCGACCTACTATTAGGTACTTGATAAATAATATGTTGTTAAGGGTTCCCATTATTTTCAACATATACAGTAACATTTTTAATTGCCTTTTTCCTGTAATATATTTGTTTTACTGTTCACAAATAGTATGTGAATTGTAATGCATTTTTTAAGTTTATGAGTTCAAACTGTTTTATATTTGTTTAATATACACATTATTTGTTTTTCAATTAAACATTTATTAAATGATGAATGAATAGTAGAGCACAATGGGATATCTCATGACACAGCATAGCAAAAGTAGCGAGCTCCCTTTCTAGCACCATCTGGCTTACTGAAACTTCAGACTAAACAGTCTGTTAAGAAATGAGTCACTTCTATGACATAATCAGGTCTGTGTATACATTTCAGCCTAAACTATATAGCAGTATAAGTATCACAATTTTACAATAAACTACAAAGCGTGTGAAAATAACATTAGGACTTCATCTGTTTTCTGGATGAAAGACAATAAAAAAATTCATATGCAATATTTCCTATTTACTTACCAAAATTTAATTACCAAATTAAAAGTTTTTTTTTTTAGTCCTCACAATAAACAATAAAAGAGACAAAATACTATACATTCTGCTAACTTGAATCCCATAAAACAAACTTGCAAAGTGTTATTATGATGCAAATTGGATAACAGTTGTATGTAGTGATATTTATACACTATTTATATAAGTTATGCATTAAAGCTTGTGGAGAAGAGCTTATCAATATATATTTTCAGTTTTGCAGGTCTCATTATCTAATAGGTTTCTGATCATGTTACATAATTGTAAAGTGCTACATTTATTATATTTATAAATGGACTTATATGTGAATGAATGTAAAGCAATTGACAGCTTCACAGTGGCCCCTGCATGGTGGAACTGTAAACTGTAAGCCCTTTCATAGACCTTCAGATACAGTGTGACATGTTACAATGTTACAAGTGGAGCCTCCCTTGTGGTCAGGAGGCAATTCTTCCTAACTTGAGGTCTAAACAGGTGATGGGATATGAGTACTTTAACCCTGGTAACTTCCTAGATGAGGGTGTCAAGGCAGCTCCGGGGAGATGTTGTTCCTTGAAGCCCATGCACAGTAAATACTTTTTACATTCCTGCTCTGCAGTCAAACATTTCCAAAAAAAGTTCTCTGCATTTACTATCCCATCTACACATTAGTGAAGGGCTGTCAGCATGAACTCTGCTGTAAATATAGAGGATTATCATGGATTAAAGCTGCATCCTTGCCATGAGTCCAACCATTCCTCTTATGTTTGATAGACTATCATCACCATGACAGGGTCTGCCAGAGAAAACGAGGTTTTAGAGAGAGGCCTAACATTGCCAAACATTTATCCACATGATTCCTAAATACTGGCACATCCTTTATTAAGATCACACATTGTTGGATCAACCGTATTCTTAATAAAGATCTCCTCAAAGGAATATTGGGTTGAAAAAAAGTTTGGGGGATAGAAAGAGTTTATCAGGAGTTTGGCAGTCAGGTACAGGATGTCTTGGAATGTGCAAGGGAAAAATTTAGTAGTCTTGAGGCCTCTTAGGGTCCTAGATTGGCACAAGCAAAAATAGAAGCTACAGGCTGCTCCTCCATGTTTAAGTTGGTGTGGATAACAACAGTAAGAGATTGAATTCCTGATGACAGCTGCATGTGGCCGTTTATTGACAATCATATCCTACAAGGATTTGTGAGACTCTTCATTAGATACAGCCTATGCAACCGAAGGCCCAGAGGCTACAGGTAGGTCAGATAATGATTCTACAGCGGAAAGCATTGCATTATGCTTATGTCCTTTTAGGTCAGAGACAGCAATTTAAGTTTCAATTTAACCCATAAAATCCTGCATGCCTGAGGTAAAATACTCCTGGGTTAAAATCAAGGAGAGCTAAAAGCCCAACAGATCCACACCCAATGAAGCCAAGGAGAACTCTGAGAAATGAAAGGGTTTAAGGAAGGGAAAATATTCCAGGCTGTAAGTTTCAGGCCTTTTCGAGTAAAGACTGTAGGCCAATCCAGAACTTTTAGTGTATTGTGAGCTGGTGATGCAGCCATATGTTTCTAAGTGCTTTAACCTTTTCCACAGAGAAAAGGAGATAACAGTGGTACCCAATAGTTGTAATAAACAAAATAGCCGATAGAGCTTGACCCACACGGCCTACATATTAATTAGACTTCATTAACTGGATCATACCATAAGCGGTGCCATGGCTTTAGACCTGGAAAGTGCTCTGCAACTAACTAACACAGTACACAGCAATCTGGAAAGCACTAGAAGCAGAGCCCAGCACCTGAAAGCCACATTGCAGGCAGGTCCTGCAATTGTCCAATCTGTCAGGGTCAGCATATGGCCTCCAAAGTTATTGCGGAGGATACAATACACCAATCCAGATTATGGCATAAGAGACTAGTTTTAGCATATAACCTTGCATAGAGAACAAAATAATCATGAAAAAAAAAAGGAAAAAAGTCTAAACCTCTTGGGGTTATACAGTAAATACCATTATTTTCTCTAATATGCTGTACATGTCTGTATAGATATAGACTTTAGGCCATTATAAACTATATTGACAATCATCACCCATGACCTGCCATATAAACAGAATAGCTCTGCCATTTTTTAAACCTGTATAAAAAAAAAACACTTTTGCTCTTATGTATTTTCTATGCACCTCGCTTTTGTTCTTTTGTTCTGTATTTTCAGTGCACCCCAGTATTACACAGAGACTTTATAAAAATAAGAACAGAGATTGTTTAGCTGCCTTATAGCAAAGAGCACTGAGGAAAATCAGAACAGTAACCAGTCAGGTTTTAAATAAAGTATAGAATCCCACTGATAGCTTTCTGCAACAGCTCCACTCCAGCATTTGTAAATCAGTCCCTGTTGATTGCCCAGCCTCTAAGTGGTTGTCTGCAGTTTAACTTTCAATACTGAGCTACAGCCAAAACTAGTAAATACAAACACTGGCATAACATTGTTTATGTTGCTTCTTTCCAAAAATACTATTGCCATTTGCCAATTTTCTGGAAGCATTTATTTTTCAAGGGCTATAAACTATAGTCATTAATGAGGAAATAGATACCAGCTTTGAATTGTGAGACATTCATTTCTCAAAATTAATTAAATATTAACAAAACTTTTATAAGCTTTTCTGGCTAAGCTGATATTATAAACACAGCAGAAAAACATTTATATTTGCAAATAATATTCATTACCCATTTTAATCCATTATACTAAGGGCTTCTGTATATGGCCAAACATTAGGCATTCAACTGTCTAGAGTAAAATATGCTCTCACACAGATGCAGCATATTTTTGCTTATTAGGTTGCATTGCAGAAAATGCTGTGTGTAGCTATATGTCCATGACCACCAGCACCATTATGCATGCGCGTGTATATTTCAAAACATACAAGTTTAGCTTTTTAAAAATGTGCCCACACATGTGAAAGTGGGTGTCGATGGTAACACACATATAGCACCATTTTCTGCAATGCATCACAACGGGCAAAACTATGCTGTGGCTGTGACTCCTAGGTGTGGCTCCAAGGTGCCACATCAACAACCATTTTTTACTCTGTATGGCTAAACGCCGAATGCATAGGCATGTGCAAGAGGCCTTTAGATTTGTATTGGGTTTGTACAGGCTTTGTAGAAAAATTGTCCTGCTGCATCTGGGTGAACCATAACTAAAGGGTATACAAAGCCAAACTTTTGGGGGGTTTTGAAAGAGTAGGGAATGGTTAACACTTTTTTTTTTTTTCCTTTTATTTTCTGTACTAGAAGCAATGGTTACCAAGACAAATAGTGAGGTGAATCTTCCCAGCAGAGACGAAGTAATAAAAAACATTCCACATTATACACATGCACATCATACAAATTATTACCATTGTTAGAATATAGAGCTGTTCAATATGTTTTATCATTTTTTTTCTAATTTCACAGTAATCTAGTACCACTTATATATAAGTAATCAAAACATTAAGGGAAACAAACCAGATTAGGAAATATTGCTTATTTTATAGGAATATATTTGCAAAACCTAAAAATCATAATGCTGGTAGAACCAACGGTGTACCCGGGGAATGGTCCATAATGTGTACCACAACTTAGAGGGTATACCAATACAGTTGTCTGTGACTCTCTCCTGATCTTTTATCAGCCATTTGTTTTACCAATTGCATCTCTCTATCAAATGAACAGAGAGAACAGGCAGGAGCTACATTGTTCTGTGCTGTGATGTGACCTGCCCCGTATACAAATGTAGGAGCATGATGATATACTTAAAAGGAATACCTCCAGGCTAATTCAAAACAAAAGCAAGATGGTGGCTCCCATGCCAGTTCTCTCTTCTTATATACTAGAGTAGCAGAGTCCATTGACAATTTCATGATGCTACATGTACAATGCATTAGGAACGTTAAGTCTAGTTTTTTTTTTTTGTTAAAAATAACAAACATGTTAAACTTACATGCTCTATGAAGTGGTTTTGCACAGGGCAGTGCCAATCTTCTTCTTCTCAGGTCCCTCTTTGGCTCTCCTGGCTCCTCCCTCCTGTTGAGTGCCCCTCCAGCAAGGAACATGCTATGGGGCACCTGAACGGACCTGAAGTTCTGTGTGTCCATTCAGACACAGAGCCACGGCCCGGCTCATTGGCTCACTGAATTTGATTGACTACAGTGGGAACCAATGGTGCCGCACTGCCGTCTCAGCCGATGAGGAGGGAGATTCTCAGGCAGCCAAGACACTCCTGCAACTCTGCTGGATAGAGATGGGGCTCAGGTATTAGGGGGGCTGAGGGAGGCTGCTGCACACAGAAGGATTTTTATCTTAATGCATAGAATGCATTAACATAAATAAACATTCTGCTTTTGTAACCACTTGGTGGCTTAAGGTAGACTAAGTACCTGTTTTCTTTAAAGATTTTAAATGAAACTATAGCACTCTATTTTTTGAACATTTTCAAATTGTTATTTATGAAACAACAGTGGCTGTCAATGTAATTGATAGTTTTCTGGCAAAGAATAAGTTGCTACAAATCTCAGATGACTCAAAGGAATCCCTACTAGGCATTAGTGCTGATATAGAATTCATGCCAATCATAAAAAAGCTTCAGAGTTCAGACGCACATTTCTGGTCTGGACAGATATCCAACTTAATTTTTTAAGTCATTTCTAATGGTAGCAAAAATATGGAAACGTCAGTATGATAAGTTAAGGTATATGGGTGATCTTACAAGCGTTACATTTTGCACAGAAATATTCTTCAGCTCTGGTTTTAAAAAAAGAGGCATGATTGTCTAAGAAATACATTTTTTCCCAGTGAATGCATTAAATCTCCATTGAACTTTTAGTGTTAATGAGCTAAATAACTTTCAGATGCATCAAAGCAAAAGTGTTCAAAGTCTTCTGGCTATTTTTCTTTAAGAAAGAACCACAGCCTGAGTAGAAAAGTCTGACCCCTGCCAGCATAATGCAGAGTGGGATACTTGCTCTCTGTAGGGAAGCAATGGTATCAGTGTACCAGTCTGACACATCCCCCTGCAAAGTCAAACCAGTATTTCTGCAAACAGCAAACCGTATGCTCCCAACTATTGGAGAATCTAGCTCTGACTCAGCAGGGGGCATTGTCAGAGGCAGGGAGACAGCTGATTTCACAGATAGAGCAAGTGTCCTTCTCTGCAACATGCTGAAAAGGGACAGGCTTTTCAACAATAAATAAATTGAACTATAGGGGCCCATAAATGGTATGTGGCAACACACATTACAATGCATTTTATCCAAGTTGAGTGCATTTGTGCAATGCAGTGCTATTCATTTGAATGGCACCCCAACACACCTTTCCCATCGATGTGCATTGTGCTATAGCACAAAGCACTATTGTGTATGTAATACTATGCATTGTTACTGAGAATGCAAAACTTTATTTATCTACAAGATGGCAGCATCCAGCACTTTTACTTGCCATAGTCCTGATACAAGTGTACAGAGCCTTCCGGGAGTTGCAAGGTGGAAGCAGAACTGTCCTTACAGTGAAGCTGATTAGCTGAAGTCAAACAACAGAGCCCATAAGCAATTACTAAAGGGTGAGAGGATATAAAAGGCAAAGCCCAGGAAGACACAGGGGGAGTTGGAGAGAGATATTGCAGTGGAAAGAAGTGTGTTTAAATCTGTGCCGAGCCATGCCATTCCGGGCCTGACCAGATTAAGCCAAAGTGTGCAGTACAACTAAGGAATCTGGGAAGGAGACTTTTAAGCCGAATGCTGAGTGGTGAAGTCTGCTTTTGGGAGAATGAACTGTGCTAAAAATTTCATCTCTTAAAGTGACTTGTGCTAACATGTTCATCACTCAATGTGACTTGTGGAAAAAACGTTGTCTCGTTCCATTATTTCCACATCTTAAAGGGACAGCACCTTACATTGCGCACCAATATAAGGTCCCCAAATAAACTGGTAGAAGTTTTTCTTTTTTTTTTTCAGACGATAGAAGTCTTAATCTTCAGGCTGTTTTGACAGCCAGGATCTATTACTTAAGCAATACTGGTCTGCAGGAGGTCTAACAGCTTTTCCTACTTAAACCTAGACTCTCCTGACTAAGGGCTTACAAATGAAACAGTTGTTTCCTTGCTATTCATATATGTGTCAGGGAGCCAGGAAACCAGACCACATGAAGATGCAAGTAAATACAATTTTATTATGCAACAATAATAATTGCACAGCAAGAGAGAGGAGAAAAATCAAGAACAGCCGGGGTCAAGTTCGGAAGCAGGTAGTCATCCAAGCCGGGATCGAGTCCAGGAACAGGTAGTCATCCAAGCCGTGATAGAGTCCAGAAGCGGGTAGTCTGCTGAAGTTGGGTCATTGGGTCACGACCTAATGTGGGGTCGTCTGCCGATGCGGAATCCAGAGACAGGAAGGTCGTCAGCCAAGCCAAGTCATGCACAGAGAAACCACAGATACCAGAGGACTGCTAGCAGTAATGCACCTTGGAGCCCAAACACAAGGGCAAGGTCTGAAAGCCATGAGGTGATATATATAGTCAGGTGTGCAACATCATCACTGAGCGATGCCCAGGCAGCAAACAAGTGATGTTGCAACAGAGTTTATAAGAGACAGCAGTCTGCACATGTCCAAGATGGCTGCCGAAAGGAAGGCAAGGTAAGACCTTGACAATATGTCTCATCTGGGGAGTGATGTCCCAATCAGATAGCTGCAGCACATGGGTGACCACACTTAAAAGGGTACTTGACTGTACTGTATTGTTACTGTCTTGACTCACTGTGTTTAACAACTAACATCTAAACTGTTGCATTGCCTTACCATTATATTTCTACCAATAGAACCTGTTTATTTTATCATAGCTGATATGTATCCTTCTTGTGGGACTGCCAGGAGACCACCCCAGCCAAGCTATTCTGTGTATGTAAGCAGGGGTGGGGCTTCTCTTGAGCCAAGAAAGAGCAGAGGACCAAAATCCATCAGCAGGTCATTTGGGGGTAGCACTACATGTATTATGTGTAGTGCAATGCTAAAAAAAAATAGTGCATACAACACTTTTTGTATTGCTGTAAATCACGGGGTAGCAGGCAGGTTACCGTAAAGCACAGTGCAAAAGGGCCCTAATACTTTTCACCATTTGTTTTGGTGCAACTAGAATTTATTTATCTGGCTTAAACTTAAAGTTCTTTTGGGCAGCTTCCTGTCCTATATTAATGTAGAATATACAATAAGAAAATCAAACTTCTATAGTAAGTAATTCATTGAAGACCCATTATGTAAATACATGTTTATTTACAGAACATTATTTTCTAAGCATATGGTGTCTGCCATCAATTAAATATTACTGGCTTCTGATTAATATCCTAAGGACTGGAAATAATTGCCAAATTACTAATTAATACAACTGTAACTGAAAATAATTGCTAGATTATAGT
Source organism: Pelophylax lessonae (assembly GCF_965119305.1). Taxonomy (NCBI): domain Eukaryota; kingdom Metazoa; phylum Chordata; class Amphibia; order Anura; family Ranidae; genus Pelophylax; species Pelophylax lessonae. Next base: position 213,250,022 of record NC_138770.1, read on the forward strand.
TAACAACACTTCTTTGTTAAAGACATAATTAAAAGTGAAGTATTTCTTATAAGAATGACACACAGCTAATAGGTACAGCCTCCATAGGAAATTTAAACTGTAATGTGATTAATTAGAAAGTGTTAAACACAGTTATTTTCTCAAAATATTTAATTGTATTGCTAATAAAGTGCAAGATATGAATAATAGTTATTTTCTCTCTGAATAACTTGTATAAGCTAGGCTGTTCAGTTCCGATTCTTATCTTTTGCTTCTAGGCCAACAATTTTACATCCAATGAAAAAATCATTGGAGTTTGTGTTTTGCTTATCTAGGTATGGTACTAGCTTTTCTTCAGAGTTCTGTTGTTCATCTCTCTGTCTTGATATCTGCCTGTTGCTTACCTCAAACCTCTGTTTGTATAAGATTCTACCTCTGATATACATACCTGTTACAATACACATTTTAATCTTGAGTGAACATTTGGTCACTTCAGTTGCCTGTCTGCTTACCGGGACTTACCAGCAGACCTCCTTGCGGGGATCGCTGGTGAAGATCAGGTCCTAAGACTTTTAAACTTTAGGGAGTTCATAAAAGACAAATTTACAAATTTTGCTATGGCAGATGAAAGAATTTTGCTGCTGCCTTTGACTTTTCCCATACAAATATAAAAAAATTAAACTCCCAGCAGAACTGCCTTGTAACCAATTGTATACTGTCTGATTTATATACTAGACTATTAAATATGATTTCTGGCTTTGCAAAGTATTTAACCTCCCTGGCGGTATGATTATGTCAGGAATTACATACCAAAAGCGGTACAATTATTTTCATGGAAATTTGGCGTTATGTATTATAGGCCTACAATTCTTAGTAATTACTGACTTAAACCTGACCAAAACAAGAGTCTAGTAGACATCCCACATGTGATAAATTTGAAACACAAACACGTGAATTATAATCGAATCAATAATATTATTTTATTATTTAATATATAATATATATAATAAAATAATAATAATAATAAAATAATATAATAAAATTATATTATTGATTAGATTATAATTCATGCGTTATATATTATATATAGATATATGTGTATATATCTATATATATATTAGGGATGCACCGAAATGAAATTCTTGGCCGAAGCCGAAGCCGAATAATAATGAAATGTTTGGCCGAAGGCCGAAGGCCGAATACCGAACGCGGTGTTTCGCATTTTTTCCATTTATTTTGCCAATTTTTTGTCCTCTCTTGTCCTCTCATGTCTCTCTCTCTCTTGTCCTCTCATGTCTCTCTCTCTCTCTCTCTCTCTTGTCCTCTCATGTCTCTCTCTCTCTCTCTTGTCCTCTCATGTCTCTCTCTCTCTCTCTTGTCCTCTCATGTCTCTCTCCCTAAATGTTACTGTAGGGAATGGGATTCAGTGCACACTGCAGCCTTGTACCATAGGGTTAATGTTAGTGACACTGTAGGGATTGGGAAGGATGCTGGAAATGGAAATCAGGAAGCATGCAGGCAGCCTTGTAAATTTTAATTGCAGATACAGGGCACTGGGCAGGTCAGGGTTAATGTGGTAACATCAATTACTCAGTGACAGTCAGTCAGTGTCAGTGTGGACTCGATCAGATTATACAGTGACAGACAGTCTCTCATAGTGGTGGTAGTAGGAGGCTGGAGGTGGATACATACATTACTCACTCGTGCACTGCAGCCCGCCCCACACATTCAGTGAGTCTTACTCTCCTCCCTAGTTTTTTCAATGGCACATTCGGGAAGCCAATCACGCCGTGAGTAGCGGCACAGCGGAACCAATCAGGTGTGCAGGCACGCGTGATTGGTTCGCTGTGCAGCTAATCACGGCGTGATTGGCTTCCTGAATGTGCCATTGAAAAAACTAGGGAGGAGAGTAAGACTCACTGAATGTGTGGGGCGGGCTGCAGTATGCTCACCGCTGAAGTGTCCCGGCTCCACGGAAGTCTGTGAGTCCTCCTGTCCTCCTCTGAGTCCCTTCCCCCTGTAAATATCGTGACCTCGGCGATATGAATATCGCCTACGGCCACAGAACGATAGTCGATATCATATCGACTATCGTTCAGCCCTATTGTTCGGCACAAAATTATTCGGCCTTTTGACTTATTCGGCCGAACACCGAAAGTGCTATTTTTTCTATTTTCGGCCGAATAATGTTCGGCCGCCGAATTTTCGGTGCATCCCTAATATATATATATATATATATATATATATATATATATATATATAATATATAACGCATGAATTATAATTGAATCAATAATATAATTTTATATATATATATATATGTGTGTGTGTGCATATATATATATATATATATATATATATATATACACATATATATATATATGCATATATATATATATGCATATATATATATATATATATATATATATATATATATATACCGGTATATATATATATATATATGAAATATTTAGCAACTGCTTTACTGTTTCAATACATCTGTGAAGCTTTTTTTAACAGTTCCTGCTCATCAAGTATATCTAACTTGCAATGTTATTAGAGATTTAATAGCAATAAATGCAAAGCGACTTACAACTTTGAGGTGCAAATATGTTATACATTCTGTTATCTGTGTTCTGTTATCTGTTATCTGTGTTGATCATACAGCTAGTATGAATAGTGTTGATTCGTCTCTTGTCCTCTCTTGTTCTCAGTTACTAATGTGTCATGTTAAATATATATAATATTTCCAAGTGGAAGTCTGGTTGACAAAATCGTATATGTATTCTAGAAGAATGTTGAATATTGATAAGGTTTTTGAATAATTAATGGTGAAAAGAGAAATAGGTGCGCGAACCTTTATTGAGAAAAAGGAGTGAAAAAAAGCAGCACTGAAAAATTATAAATATGTGAGGGGTTGTAACAAATGAAAAACATCAATTACAGAGTGCGCTAAAAAATTATGGAACACAAATATTCACAAAAATGGTGATTGCTGATGTCCAGCTAAACACAAAGTCTATATTCTAAATGATGAGACTGTGCAAAAGTCTTGAAAATCCAAAGAATATAGTGAGGTTGGGGAGTGATGAAGGATAAGGGTAACCTCTTCCCAAACGGTGATCCAGACAGTGCTCAAATGTACACGTGATGCACCCAGTGTTAAGAAGGGACTCTTACCAGATGATGGAGAGATGCAAACATATAGTGTATAACCCTGGAGTCCGTTAGGTCAGCTTGTAGGAGAGAATTCACAATAGGAATAAAAGCGACCATCTGCTTCCAAAGTGTAGGGATCTAGAGGCTTCCACTCAAGGGGATATCGCCACCAAGAACATGCCCAAGGAAGAGAAGGGGACTATAGTGCATTACCTCACTTTATTGAACCAATAAGAAAGAGTAACACTTACATTGTCAGGAGAAAAAACAGCATATGTAAATTTTGGATCGAGGACCTCTGCAGTAGTCCGGGATCATAGGCAACACGGCTAGCTCCCCCCGACGCGTTTCCACTAACAAGTCGGCTTCTGGGACTGGAGCTGTAGCCGTGCTGCTCGCATCTCTCATGTAAATAGTGTGGCTGATGGACACTTCCGGTGCGGCCGTGGCGAGGACCCGGAAGTGTTGTGACGCACTTCCGGTTCAAATGTTAGCCAATCACGGTACCGTGATTGGCTAACATTTGAACCGGAAGTGCGTCACAACACTTCCGGGTCCTCGCCACGGCCGCACCGGAAGTGTCCATCAGCCACACTATTTACATGAGAGATGCGAGCAGCACGGCTACAGCTCCAGTCCCAGAAGCCGACTTGTTAGTGGAAACGCGTCGGGGGGAGCTAGCCGTGTTGCCTATGATCCCGGACTACTGCAGAGGTCCTCGATCCAAAATTTACATATGCTGTTTTTTCTCCTGACAATGTAAGTGTTACTCTTTCTTATTGGTTCAATAAAGTGAGGTAATGCACTATAGTCCCCTTCTCTTCCTTGGGCATGTTCTTGGTGGCGATATCCCCTTGAGTGGAAGCCTCTAGATCCCTACACTTTGGAAGCAGATGGTCGCTTTTATTCCTATTGTGAATTCTCTCCTACAAGCTGACCTAACGGACTCCAGGGTTATACACTATATGTTTGCATCTCTCCATCATCTGGTAAGAGTCCCTTCTTAACACTGGGTGCATCACGTGTACATTTGAGCACTGTCTGGATCACCGTTTGGGAAGAGGTTACCCTTATCCTTCATCACTCCCCAACCTCACTATATTCTTTGGATTTTCAAGACTTTTGCACAGTCTCATCATTTAGAATATAGACTTTGTGTTTAGCTGGACATCAGCAATCACCATTTTTGTGAATATTTGTGTTCCATAATTTTTTAGCGCACTCTGTAATTGATGTTTTTCATTTGTTACAACCCCTCACACTTTTGAATAATTGGAGATAAGGAATTTAAGAGAGAAAAAGCAAAGGAAAGAATAAGAAAGAAAGAAAAGAGAAGAAAGGAAATAACAATGAAAAGATGGTCTCCATGCCATGGCTATTCCTGTTTTAATTACATGAGCATTAGCGGATCTATGGTTATCATGTTTTTTCTAATATTGGGTTTTTATTGGATAGAATACCACTGGCTATGATCTAATTCAGTTTGAGTCTAACTAATGTCATATTTACAGTGGATGGTTTTCTAGTTTTTGCATTTTTAGCTGCTAAAACGTAAGCTATTAACCAGAGGAACCTACTTCTTTATAGCAATTTTTTTTAAAAAGGAGCTTATGTCATAAATTACTGATATTTTCTTTTCATAAATTACTTATTCAACTTTTTATGCAATCTCAGTGATGACTTTCAGCCTCTTTCAGTCACTTTCTATTTGCATACACTCACAGCATCTGCACATTTCCCTGGACCACTTTACAACAGTGGACCATGCCTCCTCAATGTGAAAGGGTGACAACACAGAAGCTCAATTTAGAGTAAGTCATCTTCACGTTGAAGGATGTTCCTGTACAAGGACCCTTATGGCATGATAACTAGGTATTGCTTTAATGAAAGCAGCAGATTAAAATGATATATACATTACTTTTTAAATAACAATAACTTGTTATTGCTCAAATTACATTTTAGGTATTGGGTTTACAGTAAACCCCCACTCCATCGCGGTTCAGTTTTTGCGGTCCCGGTATATTGCGTTTTTTTTTGTAATGTTATTTTACTATATAAATCATTAAAAATGAAATATTTTTGTGTTTTCCATAGCTCTTGCTATGTCTCTCAGTATCTTTTATGTGTTTAAATGAGTTTCTATTGTTTTAAAAGTGTGTTTAAAGACCTTAAAATGCTTCTACACGTACAGTGACAGTAAAATAAACACGCCTACAATGCATTTTAATAGGATTTTAATAGGGTTTTTCTATTTTGCGGATTTTCACATTTTGCGGCTGGGTCCGGAACGTAACCCCCCGCAATGGAGGGGGGTTTACTGTACATATAATATTTTAGGGGTTATTCTAAATATTTTTCCGGGTTGACCATATAAGGTACAGTAGCTTGGTAGAATACGAAGGCAAGAGTGTGTATATTATTAAAATGAATCTAGCATTTTGTGCCATGTTGTTACTTACAAATTGAAATGCAAAAATTGCTGTTATGCTGTTCATAGGAAAATTAAACCCAAAGGAACATTTTCCAAGGAATTATGCAGCCTGTGGACAACTTTCTAATGTCTGTATAAGAAATCATTAGAAACACTTCCCAATGCCTGTAAAGTATTTTGAAAGCATTTGAGAAGAAGCTTATGATGCTCATGTTCTGTAATTCTGGAGGCAATGGTTAATGTAGTTAGAAGCTGATAGGCATCAAAAAACTCCAAAGCTGCCCATAGATAATTCATTTTTCTTTCTGTCTGCCAAAATTGCCTAATTCAACATTGACTGTGTTCTGCCAGTGGGGAGCATTCCAGGCCAGCAGAACACAATGATTACTGCTAGTGGCTATAGCCACTGGTAGTAATCCCATGTAAAAAATCAGACAGGGTGGTTTTATCCAAGTCGATCGATGGATAGGGTGCAATAGATTGAATCTAGGCTGGTCCCTGCTCAACCATCTGAATTTCCATCCATGTATGGCTGGTTTTAGAATGTAAACTCATCTCAGCAGCATTCTGTCCTCCTCTTGCTTCATGTTTCCATGTGTTTGTACATTTTTTGTATGTCATTTTCTCCCCTTTATTATTAGACATAGTGCAGTGTTATGTATAAGCAGTTTCTAAAGAAAGAATACCTACTTCGGGACCTCCAGACATATTGCCAGACTCCTGGGCTACTGTTTTTTTGGAATTTCTGTGATTCTTTCCGGTGGTGATTATACTCCAAGTTCCCTCTCCTCACACTGATTTTGAGAGATCTCTTACCAGCACTTCATTTGAAGTCCTTCTTTTTTGTTTATTAACTAGTAAGTTGGCCTTATAAAGAAAGAATAATCATACCAGAAATTAAACTTAATTAAAAGGCTAACTTGCAGCATACACTGTTCTGGCTGAAGAGAAAATGTATCATCTAAATATAACACATTGTAGCTTTATTTGTTTATTGATGATGGATTTGGTTTCTTGTGGTAAGAGCCGGTTCACACTGCCACGACCATAAAGTCACCCCATGTCAGAGCGACTTTTTACTGTGATTTTACCGCGACTTTACCGCGATTTTACTGTGATTTACCGCAATTTAACCGCGACTTTACTGCGACTTTACCGCGACTTTACCGCGACTTGTGAATTATTTTGCATGACAGACGACTTTGTGTTTGGCCAATCAGAATATGATGTGTTGTGACCTAATTCCCCTTTTCTGTTTTTTTTTACTCATTTCCTCATTGCCCACCAGTACCACGTATGTGTCCACCAGTGCCACTGCCCACCAGTGCCACAAATCAGTGTCCACTAGTGCCACATATCAGTGCCACGAATAAGTGTCCACCAGTGCCACGTATCAGTGCCACGTATCAGTGCCACGTATCAGTGTCCACCAGTGACACGTATCAGTGCCACATATCAGTGTCCACCAGTGCCACATATCAGTGCCACGAATCAGTGTCCACCAGTGCCACGTATCAGTGTCCACCAGTGCCACGTATCAGTGCCACATACCAGTGCCACAAATCAGTGTCCACCAGTGCCACATATAAGTGCCACGAATCAGTGTCCACCAGTGCCACGTATCAGTGCCACGTATCAGTGCCACTAATCAGTGTCCACCAGTGACACGTATCAGTGCCACGTATCAGTGCCACATATCAGTGTCCACCAGTGCCACATATCAGTGCCACGAATCAGTGTCCACCAGTGCCACGTATCAGTGCCACGTATCAGTGTCTACCAGTGCCACATATCAGTGCCACAAATCAGTGTCCACCAGTGCCACGTATCAGTGCCACGTATCAGTGTCCACCAGTGCCACGTATCAGTGCCACGTATCAGTGCCACTAATCAGTGTCCACCAGTGCCACGTATCAGTGCCACGAATCAGTGTCCACCAGTGCCACGAATCAGTGTCCACCAGTGCCACATATCAGTGCCACAAATCAGTGTCCACCAGTGCCATGTATCAGTGCCATGTATCAGTGCCATGAATCAGTGTCCACCAGTGCCACTTATCTGTGTCCACCAGTGCCACTCACACAGACCAAGCAGAGATAATGGAATATATATACCATTATATATATATATATATATATATATATATATATATATATATATATATATATATATATATATATATATATATATATATATACATACACCATATATATATATATATATATATATACACCATATAGGCATGGCTGCAATGTGGGGAATGCCTGGCTAATCTCTTTCTTCTTCCTGGAAAGTCTGATAACAAGTCGCTTCAATTAAGATAAGGAGGCGACTCCCATTGAAGTATATGGGACAGTCGGATCACAGGTCGCCTCAAAGTAGTACAGGACCCTTTTCTGAAGTCGGAGCAACTTCAGTAGTGCCAATTAAGATGGCACTGATTGATTAACATTGCTTTTGTTATGTCAAGCGACCTGGGGCGACCTGGGGCGACCTGGGGCGACCTGGGGCAACACAAGTTGCCTCACAAGTCGCGCTAGTGTGAATGGGCTCTAAATCTAGTTTATTTTATAACAAATTAAACTCAAAAGTCTGCCAAAAAATGTGTCCACAATTAGAGTTGTCTAAGCAACATTATAACACTTTATAATCCTAATGGCGAAATTAAATCCTGAGAGATGAACAAACACACTTTAATTATCTACGAAATCTAACAAGGAATTAGTAAAAGGCTAAAGAGTAAACAGGATAATTAAAAAGTTTGCATACTTAAATAGTTTTAAGATAGTACTTCTTTTGCACTACCTTGATGGCATGATTAGAAATATCATACCAGTAACCGTCTTTTGTCCTTTTTTAAAGCATGTTTTTTTGCATCGCCTTTACAGGGAGTCTGTCCCATAGTAAGAAGGTATTTGAGCATGCAGCACTAATTAGACAAAGTAACATGCTTCTACCATCTGTCAGTGTCCGAATGTCACAGTGCAATTTTAGATTAGCTGTTATTTTTAGTTATTATCTGCAGTGTCAGCCCATCCTAACCTGAATCTTTCTGCAATGATTTAAACAGAAGGTGCAAAACCATTGATTTCCAACTACTGAATGTTCTGAAATGGTAAACATGAATTTAAAAAGTAATCTTGCTTTTGTGATTGTGTGTCAAAATTGACTTATTTTATGAATCTTTTACCTATTATGGATGATTCCATCTAAACAATGCCTTTGTATAAATTTAGAAAATGTTGCCATTTTTTCTTTCAGGATAAATAAGTGTATAGGTGTGCCATATAAAATAATTAAAGAGTCTTACATGAACTCATCATAAATTCTCTAAAATATAGCCTGATGTGGACACACAGCCAGATCATAACCCAATTCATCATTGCAAGTGAGAAGAAGAAGAAGCAAAAGAAACAGATAATTTGAGGCTTCCTTGGGGTAGCTATAACAAGTTGTTGAAAGTTTTTGTGTAAGCAGAGGAAAGGGAAATAAGTGTGAACCAAATGCATGTGTTTGGATTATTTGGCCACGTCACGCAAAGGATTATGACTGGTCATGGCAGGTTGAGGATGGACAGATGTCTCACCGGCTGTCATTCTCCATGAGATATCTGTTTATCAAACAGGCTTCAAATCGCTATTTTGAATGTTAGCATCACCCATTCCAAGTTGTTTTACCTGTGAATCGGTACCATACAAACATTTTATCTTTTGCTTATATGCATTTTTAATAATACCATTTTATGGAAAGAATGTTTAATTCCACTCTGGCTATATGAAATAAATTACTCAGATTGGGTTATGAACTGATTTGATTAGCTCTTCTGTAAACCTTAATCCCCATACTTCAACAGTGATCATATGGTATCCTAGCACAAAGTCCAATATACCGGCACATGGGGTCAATTTACCAAAGGCAGATAGGCTGTCAACTTTACAAGGGAATTGACACTACGCAAGGTAAATTTCTCCTAGATTGGTAAATGGAGTGAAAATTCACTTTGCAAAGGGGACCCAATCACATACAAGGAAAAAAAAAGTTTAAACCATTGGATGACGAAACTCAGAAGAGTACAGTAATGTAAAATGCCCTGATAAAGTGAACAGCCTATTTGCTTTTAGTAAATCAACCCTGATATCTGCAGAATATTATGATTTACAATCCAGATTGACCTTCCATCTCCTTTACTGGGGGAGTGTGTACAATGGTCCATGTAACTGACTTAGTTTATCTTCTTCCTCAAAATATCACAAATACAACCTAATTTCCTCATAAGAAGCCAACTTAATCAGCACAGATGTGTTAAATATTGCATACACATTTCCAAAAAAACCCATTCATAGCCCTTGAGTAAGAGAGATGCACTATGATTAGGGACTAGGGGTTAGCTTAAAAGGGAACTTCACTCTCTCAATCAACATTGACTGTTTTAATCCTTATGCATTAGTAAATAGATAGGAAAGTATATTCATAGTTATTTATTTTTAAAACCTTTTTTTTTTTTTTTACATTTCTTCAGTCATTTCCTGGGGTCCAGGTCTAGGCCAAACTTATGTCATACATCCCAGGGGTCTTTGGGAGAGGAGGAGAGACTTTCTCAGAAAAGCACACCCTCCAGCATGCATGCCTAAGCTAAGGGCAGATGGAATCCAGGAAGTAAAGGCTGCATGGATCATCTCCCCCTACTCAAGATGGCCATGGCAAGGAATGCCGGGGGGGGGGGGGAGTTCAAAGTGATTTCTCAGCAAAATAAAGCATGGAGACATGCCAACATGCATAAATGCATGCAACTTGGTATGTTCTAATATACTGGGACTGTGCATTTAATCTCTTTACAAGTGTTGGAAAAAAAACTCTAATTTTTATGTAATGTCACCTTTAAAAAAGCAACAATTAACTTATATTTCTTTCCACATTTGCACACATGCAGTCTCTGAATGAGCAGAACGTTGTGCGGCCACTGAGAATGTTGAAAGCATTGGGTGTGAAGATCTGGGATGTCAACTAAAGACATGATTTATTTTGAGTTTTTGGACATTGAGAGGGGAAGGACTTGACTGTCACTGGGGTTATCAGGCTACTTTATTTATAAAACTAAAGATTCCAACATTATAAAACTCCATTACCTGAGTATCTGGGTTGATTAAAATTAGCATTTTTTTCAAAAAGGCAAGTATAGTTACAATTACTGGTCAGAACATTTGACATGTGTAGGTACCATACATTAGCTATTAGCTAAAACACAGATACAGCAAATTTGGGCAAAACCAGCAGCATGAATGACAAGAAAGTAAAGTCCTCAACAACGTGAGCATCCAACATGTCATCTTAGTATACATTTTTAGGTTTTATGTATTTAACAAGAAATAAGAGAAAAAAAGAAAAAAAAAAAGAATGTGTAGTAGAAGAGAAAAGACTGAAACAAAAATACCCAAGAGTAAGGGAGCAAAGGAACAAATGGAAAGCCCAGCTTAGACACAAAGTTCCGACTCAAAAGCCTGTATGTGTTAAGTTATGTACTGTGCAGTACAGTCAATTCATTTGAGTTTGCTCAGGGCCTCAAACCATTCCGCCAAAGAAGGAACAACCTGTGACTTCCAATGTTGTGGAATGATTTGCCTAGTGGCTATTAAGAAGTGTCAGAGCAGAACGTTTCAATGATTTCACTCTACCGGAAATAAAAACGCTATTTGTGGGGAATTCCTGTACTTTGTAAGATAGCAATCATTGTCTAGTTTAAAAATAGTATCCCATAATTGTTTAATGGGCGGACATCCCCACCAAATATGAGTATAGTTTCCTTTGTGTCTATGACAGTGCCAGAAGAGTATCCAGATTTAGTAATGCCTCTGTGAGTCAACTAAGTCCGAGTTCATGAGTTAAAGGACTCTTGTTTGTGGTTGGCACCAAGGCTAGAAGATCTTGTTATTATGATTCACTGATACCCCAGCTGATGAGAAACAAAGCAAAACTCACATTTTTATTGAGCCACTCAAGTATACAGTAGATGCTGAATTTAGAAGGTCACCGTGAAAATGATCTATGTTTATAAGGGACTTGGTGTAGAGTGTGAATAATCATACATTGCACTGAGCAGCTCATCAAATCACTAATTACATATGCCTCAGTCTTTTCTGACAAGTGTTTGATGACAAAAGTGCACATGCTGTCAAACCTTTCTCTCTTAATGCATTCAACGTTCGCTTTTGTTCTAAACAGAAGTGTGTTTATTATAAAAAGAATCTATTTCACACAACAGTTAGTGTCATTATCAGATGCAACGTATCTGCATAAAAGTATGTTCTTATGTCGACACTTTTGATGACACATTTTTTACTTTTTACTTTACCTTATTTAACCACTTTACCACCGGAGGATTTTGCTGCCTTACGTCTGGGGCACTTTTTGTGATTCGGCACTGTGCGAATTTAACTGACAATTGCGCGGTCATGCAACGCCGTACCCAAACGAAATTTATGTGCTTTTTTTCCCACAAACAGAGCTTTCTTTTGGTGGTATTTGATCACCTGTGCGATTTTTACTTTGTGCGCTATAAACAAAAAAAGAGAGACAATTTTGAAAAAATAACAATATTTTTCAAATTTTTTTATATGAAATTCCCCCCCCAAAAAAATTTAAAAATCTAAATTTTTTATCATTTTAGGCCAATTTGTTTTCTGCTACATATTTTTGGTAAAAAAAATCGCAATAAGCGTATTTTGATTGGTTTGCGCAAAAGTTATTGCGTTTACTAACTAAGAGAAATATTTCTGTCGTTTTTGGTTGTTTTTTTTTTTAACGAGTAATGGCGGCGATCTGCGGTTTTTTTTTTTGCGGGACTGCGACATTGCGGCGGACAGATCGGACCCTTGACTGACATTTTTGACACTTTTGGAGGTACCAGTGACATTACTACAGTAATCAGTGCTATAAATATGCACTGTTACTGTAAAAATGACACTGGCAGGGAAGGGGTTCATTTTTATTGGATATCAAGGGGTTAATGTATGCCTGGTGCTTACTGACGTGTGTGGGGGGAAGGGACTATGTGACACAAGGACAGATCGCAGGTTCAGCTATGCTGAACCCTGCAATCTGACCCTGCCTGTCACTTAGGAGATCCGCCCACTTTGTTTACACAAAGCGGGCGGATCTCCACACTCGATTCCCTGACGATCGGGGAAGAGCAGCGGCAATCGTCGCTGCTCCTCCCCTGGCCCGACTCCCGCTGTGACTGAATACAGCGGGAGCGAGCCTCCGGCGGTGCGCGCGCGCCGCCAAGAGAGGGGAATGTCTGGCGATGTAGGTCTACGTCGCCAGACGTTATCGAGCCACTTTGCCGCAGTAGAGCTCTAGTGAGCAGCGGTAAAGTGGTTAAGGTTGCCATTTGTCCTGGCACATGCATCATTTTTAGTCTGCAACTACTACTGCAGCAAAGAAGGCACGTTAAATCCAGAATGCACATTAAAATTAGGTCCACTCAACATAGCTTAAAGGAAAACTCCACTTTTGTGGGGGAAAAATTAGCAAATAAAATAAAAATAAATAAAACATATACAATTGGCACTCAAGTCATATTGTAATTGAATGTTATTAAAAATGACCTTTCCTTTTCAATCTGCAGCACCATCATTTTCTGTAAAATGCAATGAACCAAGGGGTTCACACACACAGGAGAACTGCCTTTAGTAGTTCCCATTGGTAATCTTCATATGACATTTAGACCCCGTTCACACAGGGGCGACGCTACTTGCTGGGGCGACCTGTAAAGTGCGACCTCGGTGCGACATGCACGGACTTCATATCATTGAAGTCAATGCAGGTCGCCTCCAGGTCGCCCCAAAGTAGTACAGGACCCTTTTTCTAAGTCGGAGCGACTTGTGTCGCTCCTATTAGAACGGGTCCTGTGCTAATCAATGGCAGGCGACCCACCGCGACTTGTCAGGCGACCAAGTCGCCTGACAAGTCGCGCTAGTTTGAATGGGGACTTAGTCGTGGTAGTACACTACCACGAGTGTCAGAATACTTGGCATCCGGACATTTTTTGTTATTTTGTTTCATGTTGTTCTTGTTTTTTGTTACATGTTAGCATGCTAGATACGCAATGTGGAAGTGGCGTGTTTTTCCCTGTCGGGGAAACCTGAACCCCTGGAAAATACTTTTAATTGGAATTTTTTGTTACTAATAAAATTAACCAACATTTTGTACCCAACATGCCTTATTTCTTAATTAATATAAATCCTTCATACTACTTAAAATAAAATAAGCCTGTATAATTAAATGTGTATATGTACATATAGAAACATTCAGCTGCTTATAAACCAAAATAACTAAATAACAATAGTGAAAACCACACTTATAGTGAAGGAACACCAGCCGCCCAAAAAATAAGTGAATAAAATACAGGGAGTGCAGAATTATTAGGCAAATGAGTATTTTGACCACATCATCCTCTTTATGCATGTTGTCTTACTCCAAGCTGTATAGGCTCGAAAGCCTACTACCAATTAAGCATATTAGGTGATGTGCATCTCTGTAATGAGAAGGGGTGTGGTCTAATGACATCAACACCCTATTTCAGGTGTGCATAATTATTAGGCAACTTCCTTTCCTTGGGCAAAATGGGTCAAAAGAAGGACTTGACAGGCTCAGAAAAGTCAAAAATAGTGAGATATCTTGCAGAGGGATGCAGCACTCTTAAAATTGCAAAGCTTCTGAAGCGTGATCATCGAACAATCAAGCATTTCATTCAAAATAGTCAACAGGGTCGCAAGAAGCGTGTGGAAAAACCAAGGCGCAAAATAACAGCCCATGAACTGAGAAAAGTCAAGCGTGCAGCTGCCAAGATGCCACTTGCCACCAGTTTGGCCATATTTCAGAGCTGCAACATCACTGGAGTGCCCAAAAGCACAAGGTGTGCAATACTCAGAGACATGGCCAAGGTAAGAAAGGCTGAAAGACGACCACCACTGAACAAGACACACAAGCTGAAACGTCAAGACTGGGCCAAGAAATATCTCAAGACTGATTTTTCAAAGGTTTTATGGACTGATGAAATGAGAGTGAGTCTTGATGGGCCAGATGGATGGGCCCGTGGCTGGATTGGTAAAGGGCAGAGAGCTCCAGTCCGACTCAGACGCCAGCAAGGTGGAGGTGGAGTACTGGTTTGGGCTGGTATCATCAAAGATGAGCTTGTGGGGCCTTTTCGGGTTGAGGATGGAGTCAAGCTCTACTCCCAGTTCTACTGCCAGTTTCTGGAAGACACCTTCTTCAAGCAGTGGTACAGGAAGAAGTCTGCATCCTTCAAGAAAAACATGATTTTCATGCAGGACAATGCTCCATCACACGCGTCCAAGTACTCCACAGCATGGCTGGCAAGAAAGGGTATAAAAGAAGAAAAGCTAATGACATGGCCTCCTTGTTCACCTGATCTGAACCCCATTGAGAACCTGTGGTCCATCATCAAATGTGAGATTTACAAGGCGGGAAAACAGTACACCTCTCTGAACAGTGTCTGGGAGGCTGTGGTTGCTGCTGCACGCAATGTTGATGGTGAACAGATCAAAACACTGACAGAATCCATGGATGGCAGGCTTTTGAGTGTCCTTGCAAAGAAAGGTGGCTATATTGGTCACTTATTTGTTTTTGTTTTGTTTTTGAATGTCAGAAATGTATATTTGTGAATGTTGAGATGTTATATTGGTTTCACTGGTAAAAATAAATAATTGAAATGGGTATACTGTATAGTTGATTTTTTTTAAGTTGCCTAATAATTATGCACAGTAATAGTCACCTGCACACACAGATATCCCCCTAAAATAGCTAAAACTAAAAACAAACTAAAAACTACTTTGATATTAATGAGTTTTTTGGGTTCATTGAGAACATGGTTGTTGTTCAATAATAAAATTAATCCTCAAAAATACTCATTTGCCTAATAATTCTGCACTCCCTGTATATATAGAAGCTGGAAGTGACGCAACGTGTTGTGGCTTGGCTAAACGGTAAACCAGATTGTCAGGATCAGGTTTACCAGATTACGTAGGATCAGAGGACGGTTCCCAGAGCTTTCTGAGCCAGTGTTGAGGTGATGAGGACTCGGGGATCACTTTGATCCTTCTGTTTTATATATTGTGGCACTGATGTTATGTATTCCATGTGAGTGTATTGGAATCAATTTTAATAAAAGTTTTGTGTGTGACGTATTACACTGGTGGGGCTCTTTTTTTTTTTCTGCGTGTTATCCTTAGAGTCATCAATAGAGGAAGATGACAGGAAAGGTTTATGTCCATCTAGCGGAGCCTATTTACGTTTTTTTTTCAGCGCTGTTGCCCAAACCATGCAAATGGGGGGCATAAATTTGTGGTGAGTGTCCATCTGATTGGAGTGGTACTGGATTTCACACAATGGTGGTGGATTTTTGGTTATTCAGTCATCCTCCATTCACGGGACTCGCTTCTTTTTGATGACACACTGAATTAAGTACTTTTCTATTTATGGGACTGTGCAATCATTTTGGACATTCATTATTATTTTTTTGGTCTCACAATTTATATATATTTTTTGGTATATATATATATATATATATATATATATATATTTTTTTTTTTTTATTCGCTTATTTTTTGTGCTACTGGTGTTCCTTCACTATACGTGTGGTTTATTGTTATTTATGCCATATTTCTTGTCACAGAAAAAGCCTCTTTCCCTCCCTGTCTCTTGATAGCCACTTTTTCTGTGCATAGTTACACTATAGTGACAATAGTGAAATATTGAGAGTATTATTATTGATTTAAGGCCTTATTTCTTTCTGTTTTATATAATGCAGTCTGGCTACCTGGAAGTGTTCTGTACGCAGAATGTGTGAAGAACACCCCCAGAAACATCAGTTCCTGCTTGTGTGATCGGCTCACTGATTTTCCCAGAAATCTACACTAAGGTACAGGTCAGATATCAGGCATCCCCTGAAACAAAATTGGCATTTTTGGTGAGATACTCCCAATAGGAACACGTCTAAAGGGATGCGGACCAAGCAATTTTCCTCATTAGAGCCATGCAAGTGCAGCAGCTGATTAATAGTTATGAAACCACACCCATTAGATTCACTTACCACATAGACACAGACAAACACACAGGGATTTCTCCAGAATAACAAAAGATAGGAATCTGCAACAAAGTTTGTTAAAATCTTTGTAATGTACATACAGTAGATTACCCAGAGGGGAATGTTTTTTTTTTTCTCAACAAAATCAGAGTAACTCTGTCTTGAAAAATGTGGTGCAGCTAAAGTCAAGCATTCTATTTACATTTGTCTTTGAAGAAAGGCCCTGGTCATATTAATCTGTATTATAAAAAAAAAAAAATGTGTGCTAGGGTGGGGATACAGTAGACACAGAGAGAGAATGAAGCTGGCTGGCCTAATAAAATAACAGACACTAATTATTTGGTAAAAAATAGCATCTACTACCCACCGTGTTGCATTTGCACAAAATTTAAAGGAGACATTAAAAACAAAGCAAATATTTTTTATTTTATTTTTTGCAGCTTACCAAATATTAGATGTGATGGCTGCATTCATTTTCTTTTTTAGGCTTTTTTTTTCTTTTATTTTCACCTGGTAATCTAGCCAGTAGGTCTGTTATTTTTCAGCAGAACATCTTGTCCTGCAGATGCAGCAGTTAGATTATTGAGACAGAATATTTAACACTGACAATGGTGGTTACAATGGTTAGCTTTGATTTATTTATGTAAAGCCTTTATCCTAAAAGGTTAAAAAATGTTAAAAAGTTGCTTTAACTGCCTAAAAGAGTGTCAGCTGGAGTTTGGCTTCAAATTATTTGGTGCATCTAACACTACCCTTCCCCCAAGCTGCCAATACTGCTGTCCACTCTAATACAAGCGGTATGTGACTGGTCATATCACCAGATGAAAACAGAGGAAAAAAGAAAAGAGAACTGATGCAGCTACCACATCTAATGATTGCTAAGCTGTGATATATTGTATTTAAAGTGGTAGTATACCGAGTTTTTTTACTTTAACCTACAGGTAAGCCTATATGGCTTACCTGTAGGTACAATTAATATCGCCTAAACCTGCACGGTTTCGGAGATATTTGCACTGCATGCAGCCGGTGACGCTAGCGGCTCATGCGCTCTGAAGGTCCGGCGGACCTTCGGAGTTCATTGCCAGAAAATGCCAGAAAGTTACCCCGCGTGCATGCGCGGGAGTGACGTCTTGCGGCTCCGGCCACTCACAGCGCCGGAGCAGCCGAACCCAGAAGAGATGCTGAAGGGATCATGTCAGCTTCCACAGCGGTGTCCGGGGGTCCGTGTCGGGGCTTCGTTTTAAGGTAAATTTTTCATAATGCGCTAGTATGCGATGCATACTAGCTCATTATGCCTTTGCCTTGCAGGGTTTTTTTTCCAGTATATTACCGCTTTAAATGTTTGGGTTTAATACTACTTTACCAGTTCCGGATTGCCCACTGCATATATACTACGGCAGGGTGGCCCGGCTGCACAAAATCACGTACATGTATGTAATTCTGTGCAGGAGACATCAGGGGTTGGGGATAGCGTGCATGCCAGAGCGCTGCTCCCGCTGTGATTGGACACAGTGGGAGCCAATAAGCGGGTCTGGCTGCCGTGATGGCTGCCTATATAAAAAAGGCAAACCGCTGTTCTGTCAGGGAGGAAAAGAAAGATCTTGTGTTTAAGCTAAGCTGAAACACAGATCTCTATTTTCTTTTAGTGCATCCACTCCCCCAACAGTTAGAAAGCACTCCCTAGGGGCACACCTAACCCCTTGATTGCCCCTGGTGTTAGCCCCTTTCCCTGCCAGTGTCATTTATACAGTAACAGTGCATTTTGTTTGCACTGATCACTGTATTAGTGTCATTGGTCTCCAAAAAGTGTCACGGGGTGTCAGATTTGTCTGCCGCAATGTTGCAGTCCCGCTAAAAATCGCTGATCGCCGCCATTACGAGTAATAATATTCAAAAAAATAAAAAGTCCATAAATGTATCCCATAGTTTGTAGATGCTATAACTTTTACGCAAACCAATCAATATACACTTATTAGGATTTTTTTTTACCAAAAATATGTAGCAGAATACATATGGGCCTAAGTTGATGGAAAAATTTGATTTTTAATTTTTTTTTTATTTTGTGTGTTTTTTAGTAGAAAGTAAAAAATAAAGTTTTTTTTTTTTTTTCAAAATTGTCGTTCTTTTTTTGTTTATAGCGCAAAAAAATAAAAACTGCAGAGGTGATCAAATACCACCAAAAGAAAGCTCTATTTGTGGGAAAAATTTGGGTACAGCATCGCATGACCATGCAATTGTCAGTTAAAACAACACAGTGCTGTATCGCAAAAAACAGCCTGGTCATTAAGGGGGTAAAACCTTCCGGAGCTGAAGTGGTTAAAGTGGTGGTAAACCCTCATCTATACCCAGTGAAGTGAACAGCCTCAGAAGATACACAGAGATGAAACAAATCCTCCTACATAGGTTCTACTTGGTGTAATCCTAGACTCTGACCTGTCCTTTCAGCCCCAAATCGAATCATTGTCAGAAGCTTGTAGACTTCACCTCCGTAACATCTCTAAAATTTGCCGCTTTTTAACTAATGAAACCACCATGCTACTCGTTCACTTTCTTGTTTTCTCTCACCTCGACTATTGCAACTCCTTTCTCATAGGCCTACCTCTCCATATGCCTTCCCCTCTTTAGTCTATCATGAACGCTGCTGCCAGACTCATCTACCTTACCAACCGCTCAGTGTCTGCCACCCCTCTCTGCCAATCTCTCCACTGGTTTCCAATCACCCAGCAAAATAAATTAAAAATACTTACAACAATATACAAAGCCATTCACAACTCTGCCTCGATCGACATCACTAATCTTGTCTCCAAATATCACCCAAATGGTCCTCTTCGCTTCTCTCAAGACCTTCTGCTCTCAAGCTCTCTCCCATGACTCCTCCTCCCATGCTTGTCTCCAGGATTTCCCCAGAGCCTCTCCCATCCTCTGGAACTCTCTACCTCAATCTGCCCGGCTATCTCCTACTCTAGTTGCCTTCAGGCAATCCCTGAAAACTCATCTCTTCAGGAAAGCCTATCACGCCTCCAACTAACCTTTTACCACTTCCATCAGCTCATTCCCCACAGTTACAACCGTTGTACCACCTGCCCCTCTATTCTATGCCCCTCTATACAATCTATTAGATTGTAAGCTCTTCTTTGACACAAAATGATGGTGCCAGGAAAACTTCTCAGAAGTGACTCATGCTGATAACAGGGGAACAAAGCACCATGACTGAGGTTTACAACCACATTTGGTCCATTAAAGGGTTACTAAACCCAGGAGCCTGCATTCACTATATCTGGTCTCACACAGTGCACAGAACATGGAAATGCAATTATTTTAGTAAAGATAAACAGCTAAATACCTTTTCTCATCAGCATTATATAGCAGTCTTGTGACTGCTATAAGTTCCTGGTGTAGCTTGTAGGAGAAGATTTCATACTGCATTGAGCTGTCTGGACAGTGCTTATTGGCCCTGTGCTGATCACATGCACCTTCCCAAGAAAAAAAAAAAACTCTCTAGCAACACACATCAAACTGTGCATGCCTGACTCCAAAGGCTCTGTCTTATCCGGACATGTTCTGGATTCAGTGAAAGAAGAGGAGGATCTGTGCATACAGGATCAAACAGCCTTTTTACACAATGCAGAGGATTAACTCCTTAGGTTCCACAGTGAGTATAACAAACATGCTTTACTGCATATACACACTGATTTTACTGTTGTGGCTTTAGGAACATTTTAAGGAGCATTCACAATTTTTTTTCCCCTTGATAGAGCTGTGAATAGGATCTTCTACTTTTCTGTAAAGTAACTCATGGAAAGCTTCCAATGATACATAATTGTGCTTGTCTCCAATGTGTCCCATTGGTAACAAGCTAAATTTTAATGTCTCCTATTGGATGCAAAGGAAAGTTCCAGAATTTATAAAAGTTTAAGGGGATGAAGTCAGGTAACAAACACTATGAGGATAATTTATAAACATTAGAGCAGCCAGAATCTGGAGCAGCTGTGTATGCCAACCAATCAGCATCTTTGCTCTATTTTCAAAGCAACAAAGCTCTACTGAACGAGCTGACGATAGAAGCTGATTGGTTGTGATGCACAGCTACTACAGATTCTGTCTGCTCTATTTGTGATCATTTCAACCCATAAGCTTATTAAACTTAATTCACAAAACTTTACATAATCTTTGTTTTTAGTCATGTGACTGTATTTTTCAAATCTAATTGGATTGTCATTCCCAGGAACTCCCAAACCCATGGCTTGTACTATATGAATGTCGCAACTTTCAAATGCCACCAAGGACTGGCCTAGTTTAACCACTTTACAACCGGAGGATTTTGCTGTCTTCCGTCCAGGCCACTTTTTGCGATTCGGCGCTGTGCGACTTCAACTGACAATTGCGCGGTCGTGCGACGCCATACCCAAACGAAATTTACGTCCTTTTTTTCCCACAAACAGAGCTTTCTTTTGGTGGTATTTGATCACCTGTGCGATTTTTACTTTTTGCGCTATAAACAAAAAAAGAGCGTTTATTTTGAAAAAATAACAATATTTTTCACATTTTTCACATTTTTTTATATGAAATTCCCCCCAAAAAAGATGTAAAAAACAATTTTTTTAAAAGTTTTTGGCCAATTTGTTTTATGCTACATATGTTTGGTAAAAAAAATCGCAATAAGCGTATTTTGATTGGTTTGCGCAAAAGTTATTGCGTTTACTAACAAAGGGAAAGATTTCTGTCATTTTTGGTGTTTTTTTTTTAACGCGTAATGGCGGCGATCTGCGATTTTTTTTGCGGGACTGCGACATTGCGGTGGACAGACCGGACCCCTGACTGACATTTTTGACACTTTTGGGGGTACCAGTGACATTACTGCAGTAATCAGTGCTATATATATGCACTGCTACTGTAAAAATGACACTGGCAGGGAAGGGGTTAATTTTATTGGAGAGGGAGGGGTTAATGTATGCCTGGTGCTTACTGACGTGTAGGGGGGGAGGTGACTATGTGATTCATGGACAGATCGGATGTCCAGCTATGCTGAACAGTCCGATCTGTCACTCCCTGTCACTATGGAGATCCGCCCGCTGTGTTTACACACAGCGGGCGGATCTCCAGACTCGATCCCCGACGATCGGGTAAGAGCAGCGGCGATCGCCGCTGCTCCTCCCCTGGCCCGACTCCCGCTGTGAATGAAAACAGCGGGAGCGAGCCTCCGCGAGTCCAGTCACGTTAATACTACATGGCTGGACGGGAACGAGCCACTCTGCCGCAGTAGTATTACTGTGAGCGGTTGCAGAGTGGTTAAACTTGGGCGATTAGGAATTGCAGTCAGAATCAGAGCAATTCTGCCCACAATTCCAAATCACAGCACATGCGTTTGGGTGGCTTTCATCCTGTATGGCATCCCAAATGCGGTAAAAATGCACCGGACTCGAGGCCAAAATTTGTTCCCTGAGCTTTTTTGCCTTGACAAATAGGCATAGGGCAGCCTATTCAAGTGAATGGGTTGCCCTATGTAGGACACCTGGAATCACAAAAACGTGAGCAGGAATGAGATTCTCGCTATGCGAAGTGTGAATGGGGCCTAACATACACATCCAACAAAATTGTACAAACAATTTAGATGTGGTAACAAGTTCTAAGTAGAATATTCCTTTGGCTCCATTGCCTTTTTTAATGCTGACAGCAAGATATTGTGACACAATATTACTTGTAGCATATAAATCACACCATGCCTCATTTGTGTAGGTAACTAAAGTAGTACAGATGATGATACTTATACTGGCATGTAAGTTTCCCTATGTTTTTTTAATAAAATTGCTTTTACATATTACACTTTGGAGCTTCCATCTGTCTTTTTATGAGCCGACTGCCAAGGAGCTATTTGGATTTCCATGTATGGTTACAAATCTAAAATTCCAACCTATCTGATGATTCTTGCCACGGAATGAACCTCACAAATGAGATTATTGTATATGAAAATGGCTTTATCTCCTTTAAGTTAAGGTGAGGGGCCATTGCACTTGATGGTGGATGTTGTTTGTTGGGATTCCACACTGATGACACTCTTGTACTGTTTTTGGACATCACTATTCACATTTCTTTGGATTATCAGTCATCTGTTCGCTATTTTGATTTGCCTATTTATGGACTTTTTTCAATATCTACACTCTTTTAGATATCAGTCTCTAGTGATTTTAATATACTATATTACATGTTGGGAGTTGTTCATCACTTTGGGTCCTTTCACACGAACGATCCGATCAGATCCACCTGTCAATTTTTTAGGCGGATCTGATCGGATCCTCCATGCATCCCTATGGGGCAGCGGATGTCAGCGGAGACATGTCCGCTGACACCCGCTGCCATCCGATCCGATCCTGTCTGTGAAATCCGGATGGATGGAAACCCTATTTTCCATCCGTCCAGGGGTTTGGATGGGATGGGATCGGATGAGAGTGGACAGGCGGTCCACTCTCATCCGATTCCCCATAGAGAGCAGCGGGGCTCTGACACCTCCCTCTCCGCACACAGAGTGGAGAGGGAGCTGTCACCTGCCTGCCCAGCAGGGATCAGTCTATCGATCCCCCAATGAGCAGCACGGAGTCTGCCGATGGAGTGGACCGTGTGAAAGGAGCCTTTATTTATTTTGCATGTTATGCACTTTTTGAATTTCATTTTTTGTTATTTACACGGATTTGTATATTTTATTTACTTATATTTTTAGCGCCGATCTATTAATTATTATTCATTTCATTTTGTATGTGGTGACACTACAGAGATTGGCTGCTTAATTACGGTTGTTTCCCCTGATGCACTTAAGAATTTGGTTTATTTTATTTTTTACATCTGCTTTTATTGGTAGCGCATTGGTTTTCCATACATCATTTTCTGAGACTTATACTGGTGTTACTGCAAATTCTTTAGGATATAAAACATCAAGTTTACATCATGTACAGAATGTATAAAAATGTGTTATTTTATGATAAATTCTATATACCATCCCACAAATACTGTCAAACACATCAACTTTTAATGAAAGTAGCCAGACTCCCCTTCTAGGCCTGCTGGAAGGGTCCCTGATTAGAAATCACATAGTATTAGCCAGACATGGTTTCAGATGACAGCAATTCTATATGTATTATATAATAAGAAATTTGGAATTTTAATGTGTTTTGGGAATAAAATTCAAACTGCCCTTGGGACATTTCCCCTCGCACTATGGAAGAACATGGATTAATATATTATATTGAATAACTACAGCTTAAGCTGTGTTTACAATAAAATGGTAGATGACTAAGGAAGGAGTGAAATGCCTCTTCTCATTTTCTTTACAAGATCAGGTGTTATGACAGTGACAGGCTGCTCTTTACATATAGAGATATTTCACTAAAGCTCTGTACTAATATTTACAGCACTTAACCAGAAAAATGGCCCCTGGCTCCGTAGCTCGAATTTGGTTATCTTCATCTCCCATATCAGCGAACAACAGAGAAAATATCGAAAAAATATTCCAGATCTTACAGTCTCTAATTGTTTGAGAGAGTAGTTGTAGTAATCTAAATGTGCAGCTTTCAAATGTAATTGCTGGATGCTTATCAAACTTGCTTGCTATCCATGTGCATAAACCTATAGGTTTAACTCTTCATAACCAGGCCAAATGTTGCATGTTTTGGTATGTACCAGTTTTTGTCTACAATACATTTTTCTATTGTGTATAGCCCAATCATTCCAAACAGTTGTTTTTCAGAACATTTATTATATGGTACATTATTTAAAGTGATATTAAAGCTTCTTTCTTTTAATGAAAATAATAAACATGCCGTATTTACCTGCTATTTAAAATGGTTTTACACAAAGCAGCCCCAATCCTCCTCTTCTTGAGCCCCCCACTGATGCCCCCCGTTCTGATTGCCCCCATAGAAAGCTGCTTTCTTTGCCACCACTCATAAGGGCTTGCTTTTGGTGCCTCGCAGACAGCAGAGCTCGGCACCGCCAATCGCTCCCTCGTCATAGAATTTGATTGTGACAAGCGGGAGCCAGTGGCTCCAGCTGCTATCAATCTGCGCAGTGGGGAGGAACAGAGATGGGGAGCTGCTGCACTCCTGCACAGTGATGGTTTGAGATCGGGCTCTGGTAAGTATAAGGAGAACTGGGGGTTGGGATCCTCTGCAACAGAAGGTTTTAGAATGCATTAAGGTAAAAACAAAGCCCTAAGGCTTTAGAACCACTTTAACTATACAATACATCATTTTTTTTTTTAGAAATGTAAAAATAGACAAATAGCTTAAAAAAAAGGAAAATACTCCCAAGTAGTACTGTTTTCCACATTAAAATAGACTCGTCTCTTCTATTTAGGGATCCAAAATGTGTGTCATATCTTTATTACAAGTAAAGCTAATTTATGATTAGATGTTCTTTGATGGCTCATTGGATTAGCTCTGTTCTCTTCACTGGTTAATGGAAGAACCTGTCTTCATTGTGTGTGCAGATGTGCATCCCTGCACAAATCTTCACCATTCTGCTACAAGAATCTACATATAGATGGATGAATGTCAAACTGTCACATCTTGTGAGTCTAGGTGGACATCAAGCTGGAAAAGATCCTTCAGAAAAAATAGTGATGTTCGGCACCCTGCTCCTGCGCTCAGAACCTGGTCCTCAGGCTGTCTCTATCACGGAACTTATACTTGGCATCCACTTTGGCTAAGCTTTGCTGCCCTCTACGACCGGGGTGGTCAACCAGACATTGTAAATAGACAACAAAGAAAGGGGCGCACCAGCCTAGCGCATTATCCTCAGCGAGCTTTATTGATAAAAAAGTTAAAATCAGCTACTCACAAACATGCGTAAAGGTCAAGCATTTCAATTCCATAAAGCAGCATCTTTATAGGAGTCCAATATCTCGTAAAGACGGAGGGCTAACGTGTTTCGAGGCCGTGCCTCTTCCTCCTGAGGCTCTGAGGAAGAGGCACGGCCTCGAAACGCATCATCCCTCCGTCTTTACGAGATATTGGACTCCTATAAAGATGCTGCTTCATGGAATTGAAATGCTTGACCTTTACGCATGTTTGTGAGCAGCTGATTTTAACTTTTTTATCAATAAAGCTTGCTGAGGATAATGCGCTAGGCTGGTGCGCCCCTTTCTTTGTTTTCTATTTACAGTAGAAAAGATCCTTACCTGGCCATGATTTTATGTTTACCACACTCTTATTAAAAAGTCTTTCAAAAATACTTACCAAATAAAATTTTAGCTAGGGCTCCTTTTACAGGGGTGGACCCATCGGATCCCCCTGTCAGTTTTTTAGGTGGACCCATTTGGACCATCCATTGCCCTCTTTGGAGTGGTGAATGTAAATGGACATGTGTCCATTTATATCCGCTGACATCCGATCCGATCTTATTGGCTAAAAACAGATGGATGTGGGATCCGTACCCCATCCGTATGGCGGATCAAATGACAGTCGGATGGCAACAAACAGGCAGTAGGTTTCCATCCGACCGCCCAAAGAGGAAAGTGGGCTGTGTCGGCTCTGCATAAGCAGACCTGTAATCTTCCTGCTCAGTGGGGATCAGCGGACAAAGAGTCCTAAATCTAAACCTGTCAACATGTCTATCAGAAATGTAATGGAAATCAGAGCTAAGTGGGTGACATTGTGACATTTTTTGTTTCAACTATATGTCTAAAACAATAGGTATATCTTTCTTGTCCCACAGCTCTGCATCACACATATAGCTAAAATATAAGTTTTGCATGAATCCACCCATTTTGGGCAAAGTACAGCAAATGGAGCTTACACAGAGTTTAGGATTGCCTCAACACCCCATTGGGACAGTGCCAAGCATCAGCACTATCACATGGAATGAAGAGGTGTGGATCATTTGCTCTCCATGACCAAGAGTACAAAATTGGAGAATGAAGCAGGTTTGTTTTAATAAAATAAAAATTGCAAACTAAGATGTTACTTTTAAATAAAAAACAGAATCCTGTGGGAATGGGAGAGGTGAGTAAACTCTTGCTTGCTCACAGGTAATATCTTTATTTGCAATTTAAGTGACAGTATTGCTTTATACAGTTGTGCTCAAAAGTTTGGATACTCTGGCAGAAATCATGAAATGTTGGCATTGGTATTGAAAACATGACTAATCACACCAAAGAAACGGTCTTTTATTTAAGGGCAGTGATCACATGAAGCCATTTATTATCACACAACTGTTGGGCTCCTTTTTAAATCATAATAACAGAAATCACCCAAATGGCCCTGATCAAAAGTGTACATACCCTGGAATGTGTGGCCTTGGTGCAGACACAAAAGCTGACACACACACAGGTTAAAATGGCAATTAAAGGTTAATTTTCCACATCTGTGGTTTTTAAATTGAAATTAGTGTCTGTGTATAAATAGTCAATAAATGTGTTTGCTCTCAGGTGGATACACTGAGCAGGCTAGATACTAAGCCATGGGGAGCAGAAAAGAACTGTCAAAAGACCTGCCTAACAAGGTAATGGAACTTTGTAAAGATGGAAGAGGATATAAAAAAGTATCAAGGGCCTTTAATATGCCAGTCAATACTGTTCAATCACTCATTAGGAAGTGGAAAATTCAGGGATCCCCTGATACCAAGTCAAGGTCAGGTAGACCAAGAAAGATTGCAGCCATAACTGCCAGAATACTTGTTCGGGTTACAAAGAAAAACCCAAAGGTAACCTCTGGAGAAATTCGGACTGCTCTGAAAAAAGATGGTGTGTTTTTTTCAAGAAGCACAACACAACAATACTTGAACAAAAATGAGCTGCTTGTTTGAGTTGCCAGAAAGAAGCCTTTATTGTGCCAATGCCACAAACACGTCAGGTTACAATATGCCCAGCACAGCTTCTGGCATACTGTAATCTTGAGTGACAAGACCAAAATAGAGCTTTATGGTCACAGTCATAAGCGCTATGTTTGAAGAGGGGCCAACAAGGACTATGGCAATAGTAATACCATCCCCACTGTAAAGCATGGTCTGACTCACTGATGTTTTTGGGGTGTGTGATCTCTAAAGGCACTGGGAATCCTGTGAAAAGTGATGGCAAGATTAATGCAGCATATTATCAGAAAATACTGGCAGAGACACCCTAAAGATATCTCAGACGTGCAGTTCATGCAAGACAATCAAAGACTTTGCATGCTCTGGAGGTATTTTGCCAAGATGAATGGGCAACTATACCACATACAACAATTTGGGGCCTCATAGATACAGTGCCTTGCAAAAGTATTTGGCGCCCTTGAACTTTGCGACCCTTTGCCACATTTCAGGCTTCAAACATAAAGATATAAAACTGTAATTTTTTGTGAAGAATCAACAACAAGTGGGACACAATCATGAAGTGGAACGAAATTTATTGGATATTTCAAACTTTGTTAACAAATAAAAAACTAAAAAATTGGGCATGCAAAATTATTCAGCCCCTTTACTTTCATTGCAGCAAACTCTCTCCAGAAGTTCAGTGAGGATCTCTGAATGATCCAATGTTGACCTAAATGACTAATGATGATAAATAGAATCCACCTGTGTGTAATCAAGTCTCCGTATAAATGCACCTGCACTGTGATAATCTCAGAGGTCCGTTTAAAGCGCAGAGAGCATCATGAAGAACAAGGAACACACCAGGCAGGTCCATGATACTGTTGTGGAGAAGTTTAAAGCTGGATTTGGATACAAAAAGATTTCCCAAGCTTTAAACATCCCAAGGAGCACTGTGCAAGCACTGTGCAAGCGATAATATTGAAATGGAAGGAGTATCAGACCACTGCCAATCTACAAAGACCTGGCCGTCCATCTAAACTTTCAGCTCATACAAGAAGAAGACTGATCAGAGATGCAGCCAAGAGGCCCATGGATGAACTGCAGAGATCTACAGCTGAGGTGGGAGACTCTGTCCATAGGACAACAATCAGTCATATACTGAACAAATCTGGCCTTTATGGAAGAGTGGCAAGAAGAAAGCCATTTCTTAAAGATATCCATAAAAAGTGTCATTTAAAGTTTGCCACAAGCCACCTGGGAGACACACCAAACATGTGGAAGAAGGTGCTCTGGTCAGATGAAACCAAAATCAAACTTTTTGGCAACAATGCAAAACGTTATGTTTGGCGTAAAAGCAACACAGCTCATCACCCTGAACACACCATCCCCACTGTCAAACATGGTGGTGGCAGCATCATGGTTTGGGCCTGCTTTTCTTCAGCAGGGAAGATGGTTAAAATTGATGGGAAGATGGATGGAGCCAAATACAGGACCATTCTGGAAGAAAACCTGATGGAGTCTGCAAAAGACCTGAGACTGGGACGGAGATTTGTCTTCCAACAAGACAATGATCCAAAACATAAAGCAAAATCTACAATGGAATGGTTCACAAATAAACATATCCAGGTGTTAGATTTGCCAAGTCAAAGTCCAGACCTGAATCCAATCTAGAATCTGTGGAAAGAACTGAAAACTGCTTTTCACAGACGCTCTCCATCCAACCTCACTGAGCTTGAGCTGTTTTTCAAGGAGGAATGGGCAAAAATGTCAGTCTCTCGATGTGCAAAACTGATAGAGACATACCCCAAGCGACTTACAGCTGTAATCGTAGCAAAAGGTGGCGCTACAAAGTATTAACTTAAGGGGGCTGAATAATTTTGCACGCCCAATTTTTCAGTTTTTTATTTGTAAAAAAAGTTTGAAATATCCAATAAATTTCGTTCCACTTCATGATTGTGTCCCACTTGTTGTTGATTCTTCACAAAAAATTACAGTTTTATATCTTTATGTTTGAAGCCTTAAATGTGGCAAAAGGTCAAAAAGTTCAAGGGGGCCGAGTACTTTCGCAAGGCACTGTAACTATTACAAACGATTGCACACTGCCATTGATGCTAAAAGGGGCAATACACATTATTAAGAACTAAGGGTATGCAGAATTTTGGACAGGGGTCGTTTTTTGTGTTTACTTGTTGCCATTGTTTTGTTTTATGGTTGTGCCATTCTGTTATGACTTAGGCTCCATGTACACGGGACGTTGTTAAAAGTCCCTTAGAATGCTGGAATTTTTAGGACGTTTGAAACGTCCGTTCAGTCGCGTTTGTACCCGCGTTTAGCGGGCGTTTAGCAGCGTTTGCGGGCGTTTGCGTTTAGAAGCGTTCCTAGAAGTCAAAAAAATTATTCCCCTTTAAAATGGAAAAACGCGAACGCTAAACGCGGGTCATCGCGTTCAGACGCGTTCGGACGCGTTTAGACGCGTTCGGACGCGTTTGTGCGTTTGAAACGCCGGGAAACACACGTTCGAACGCAAATAATTGCGTTCTAAAAACAGTCCCTGAACGCAACTGCCTGCAAATGACTGTAAACGACCTGGTGTACATGGACAGATAAGATAAAATGTAGATGGGTTCAGGGGCTTCTGAAAAAAACGCCCAACTGCTCCTAAACGGCCATTTCCAGCGTCCCGTGTACATGGAGCCTTACAGTTGAATTTGAATCCCATAAGAAATAAAAGAAATGCGTTTTGCCTGCTTATTCATGTTTTTTTTACAAATGGTACATACAGTATGGTATATTTCCAATTCTCCAAGAGTATGTAAGCTTTTGAACACAACTGTATATGAGTGCATTTTTCAATTAACTATGTTTTTTTTGTATTAGCAATAATTAGAAATTCGTTTTTTTTGTTTTTTTTTGTTTTTTTTTTGTTATCCACATGCCTCAAAAACACACATTATTACCAAGTTTTTCATAAAATGTTGGCACTATGGATCTGTAATCAAGGTGAAAATAATGAGTCCTTGTATAAATAATCAATAAAGATATGTGGCTGTAACTTGAAGTACCAGAAATGTACTGTAAGTGTTGCCTGTTCCTTTTTAATTCTTTAATCCAAATGTGAGCAATTTGCCCATTGAACAATCAGCTAATTTTAGTAGCAGATACATGGACAGCCTATTTTTTAGCATAATGCTAACTGAAAACAATATTCCAGTCACTGAACAGGTGTCTCTGTAGGCCATTTGTTTCTTTTTGCACCTGCAAAATGGAAACACAAAGGAAAGGAAAACACAGACCCCCAGGAGTTACAGTGAGCTATACCTTCAGCATACGCGGCAATTATAGCTTTACAATAAAGAAAAAAGCTTTGCTATAAATGAAGAAAATGAAGACATAATTAGAAGAAACCTTTGCACAACAGTAAACATGTTTTGTTAAATAACCATTGTGTGATTTTAGTCAACATGTACTGTATCTACATAATCTAAGTAATGAATCACGTCCACACAAACAAAGTTCGTTTGAGTACAAGCCATTTATGAATCAACATTACCATAATAAATCATTACAATAAGATAGGCCCAGCCTGGCAATCAGGCAACAGTTACCAGGATGAGAATATTTGTATGTAGATCTAGAATCTGGAACGTTGTAGGGATAATAAGGTTTTGCATTGGCATAAGTGGACCTAATCATGTTAAAACTACTTTTATTCATTTCTCACACTCATTATAGGATTTTATTATTGTAGAAGGCATATTTACTACTTTAGGCTGTAGCAAGCAGGAAAACTCATGAAGTGTGTTCATTCTACACTTTAGGAATGATCGTAAATGTATAAAAATTCTCTCTAATTGTTTTCCAACCAAGACCAATTCCAGGAACCAATTCAAGTCTAGGTTCCTGTCTTCATGGTTTGAATCTGCTGATGTTATTTTGTTCCCTTTCAAATGGTTGAAATAGAACACTCCACCACCATTACCGAAATGTATTACATAGTTACATAGTTAGTCAGGTTGAAAAAAGACACAAGTCCATCTGGTTCAACCAAAAAAAAAAAAAAAACAGTAATAAAAACCCAACCATAGAAACCCATATACACAATCCTATACCCACAGTTGATCCAGAGGAAGGCAAAAAAACCCCCAGCAAAGCATGATCCAATTTTCTACAGCAGGGGAAAACAATTCCTTCCTGATCCCCCGAGAGGCAATCGGATATTCCCTGGATTAACTTTACCTAAAAAAAAATTTAGTACCCATTTATATGTACCGAATTAACCCAGGACACTACAAAAAAATCAACTATAGTCTGTGTTGCTGAAATACAGAATGTGGAGAGAAAAAAAGTGTTTGAATTGGGGTGAAAAAAATAAATTATGCATTCAAAGACAGTTACAAAGCCTGAAGGGTATATGTAGAATAGAACTCCAGGCACAATTAAGGGCTACAAATTAATGGAGCTCTGTAATGCTTAATATACCCTTAAATTCCAACTCCAGGCAAATAAAATAAATATCTCTTGCAGTGGGGCCGTGCTTGCTTTGCAAGGGTTATTTGCTTGTTTATGTCTAGGCCAGTGATGACGAACCTTGGCACCCCAGATGTTTTGGAACTACATTTCCCATGGTTCTCAACTACACTGCAGAGTGAATGAGCTTCATGGGAAATGTAGTTCCAAAACATCTGGGGTGCCAAGTTTCTCCATCACTGGTCTAGGGGAACAATAAAAACAAATACACTTACCTGATCCTCTGCTCCTCTCCGCAGTGAGAGCGGTCCTTGCAGCTTCCACACCCCTAAATTGTAGCGGTTCAGGGTGCTGACATCATCAAGACCAGAGCAGGGTCCATATTCCTGTTCTGAACATGAGGACGCTGGGGGACAGCATGCAGGGAGCACCATCTGCTGTGGGATAAGGTAAGAAAACTATTTCTCCTCTCCCCTAGACAAAGTGCACTATCAACTCTTGCAGTGCGGGCACAGCCCCACTGCAAGTGATATTTCTTTTCTTCCCAGGATTGGGCTTTAAATATATTATTATGTAAATGCAAGCAGTGTAAATTCCCTTAATTTTGCTTAGTAGCAGCTTATTGTACTCCCTGTACACAAGAGCTCAGAGACAAGGAGGGAGAAGCAGCACCTGATTGGCTCTATAAATAGGTGTATGGAGGTGCAAGAAACAAGCTAATAGGAAGAGAGAGCAGTCTGACAAAGAGATAAGCTCCTCCAACCCAGACACTGTAATCAGGTGAAAAGTCCTGGGGCCACCCATGTACCAGACCATATACATAAGGTGTGTCCATAAGATGGTTGTTATAGATAGTGTGCACTGAGAAAGACTAAACATTAGTCATATGGTATAAGTTGGCCAACATTATCACTTATGCCTCGTACGCACGCATCGATTATTGGCCGGGAATTTTCAACCAACGTCCGATCGGCCAATTTTCGGCTTGTTAGTATGATGCTTTCGACAACCGACTCCGACTTTTCAGCCGAAAAAAATCTGGTGTGCAGGCTATAAAATTTTTGTTGGCTGTCAACACAACGGCCAATTTTCCGTCAGTCAGTACAGATTTCGGCAGACAAAAATCTGATGAGCAAGACTGGGCATGCTCAGAGAAGAAAAAACACATGGAAAGTAAACCAGCACATGACATCACTTCTGAAGTTGGTTTTTGTTGGCCTAGAAAATTCGTGTGCAGTCTAGGCACATTCCAACCAACAAAACACAACTCTGGACAAAAGTCGGACGATCGGTCGGCCGATAATCGTTGCGTGTGTACGAGGCATTAGTTGTTTACCATCAATGAGTTTTTGTCCACAGTACTTTGTTTTACCACAATGGTAAATGGCACAGGCGTTCACTTATTAGTTCTTAGTTCCAATAAAAAGCCATTGCTGGTTGTTGGATACGTATAATGAACGACCCCTTTATGTTTCCATTAAACATGCAACAAAACTCAAAAACAAAAGAAGAAAAACACTGAACACTACTCGTAGTTAGAAAGCACTTTCTTTCTTAGTAAAGAAAATCTGCTTTTCAAATGGCCCAAAGCAAGTGCTGCTAATAAAATCACTGTGCCACTCTCCGAGCATTTTACTGTAAGAAAAGCCATTACCAAATTAGGCGTGTTGAGGCACTGTACTCACATGAATGCCTATGCTTAATGCCAATTAATGCAATTTGACTTAACCACCTAGGTGCTGGATGGAATTGGACACCAAACATTTCAGCACAAATGCATTTTTTAAAGTTCATCTATGTTCAATTACTGTACAGTTGTCCATTTTTCAATCTAAACATTTGCTTTTGTATGATGAAAACTAGGCGCTCTGCCCCCTCTTGACCTCTATCAATTTATTGCCGTTCTTCACCTCCTACTAGTTTTCTTCTTATTTGCCCTCTAGCTCTTTTCACTCTGTGTGCATGTGTTTTTTTTTTTTTATTTATTTTCTTCAAAAGCAGCAGATAAAACATTGTTTCTTTATTCATGGAGACCTCTGCCCATAACTATACTTTTTCATGGTTAATGATGGGGGCGGTGGTTTTATAAAAGGAAATTGTATTTGGAGCCCTGATATGAATGAAATGCTTCTTTCACCTGCCCATTTACACTAAAGCCTCGTACACACGCAACGATTGTTGGCCGACCGATCGGCCGTCTTTTGTCCAGTGTTGTTGTGTTGGTTGAAATGTGCTCTAGACTGCACACTAAATTTTTTCGGCCAACAACAACCAACTTCAGAAGTGATGTCATGTGCTGGTTTACTTTCCGTGTGTTTTTTCTTCTCTGAGCATGCCCAGTCTTGCTCATCACATTTTTGTCTGCCGAAATCTGTACTGACTGACGAACAATCGGCCGTTCTGTGTCAAGTCGCACAGCAAGTCGCAATAGTGGAAACAAAGCCTTAATGCAAATTGGATTCAGGTTTCCCCACATCCAATTTGCATGACAGGAGAGAGTGACTGGCTCTCAATGGAGCTGGTTCACACAGCTCAAGGGTGGCCAAGGTACGCACTGGAAAAGGGTCCTGTGCATCTTTGGCTCTGTTTCAGGTCTGAATTCAGGCAAACATTTGGATCTGATTCCCACCTTAAACAGAGAACAGGGACACACTGGACCCTCTGCTGTGAGCCGCAGCCACAGCTAGTGTGAACTCCGCCTTAAGCTGGCCATTGATGAGTCCGTTTTTTTGTTTAACCAGCAATTGAAAAAAACAAACCCGATTACCCCATCCACACATTTGTGCCTGATGGGGGAATCCTCCCTGCTGAGCCATTGTATTGTGACAGCGAGGAGACTTCCCTGCTGTCAGAATATACTGATCAGCACAGCGGTCTATAGCCTGCAGAGGAATATTTCCAGCAGGGTGGTTATACAGAAGTTGATCTTTAGATGCCCATGAATGCTGGACCAGCAATCTCTCTATGGGGAGCTTTAGAAGTGCTCTTTGTTTTTTTTTCTTTTTGATTTTTGTTGTCCCAAAGGCCAGGCATAGATGGATAGAAATTAGGCCAGTTGAGCAGGAACCAGATGAATTTTGATCAGTCTATGGGCAGGCTGGTTGATCATTGTATTCTGATGGCTAGGGATCTCTGCCTCAACATTAATTGTGTTGTAAAGTTATGCTCAGGGGTGTTCAGGTATCCTAGTCCCAACCCACCTGCCCAAAGCCCTAGGCCTGACTAAGTTTGTGCACCCCCTAATTTAAATATGACCCACCCCTTCCTGTAAAGGCCACACTCCTTCCTGTTTATGACCCGTCCTGTCATCTGTACACCACCGACCACAACCAAAGTCTATCTGTGCTCATCAGCATAGCCTTATCAGTTCCCATAAGTTCAGCCTCATCAGTGCCGCCTCATTACTGCCCATCAGTGCAGCATATCAGTGTGGCCTCATCAGTGGCCCTCAGTACAGCCCCATCAGTGGCCACCAGTGTAGCCTATCAGAGCCCATTAGTGCAGCCTATCATACCGGCAGGTAAAAGTGTGGCTGCTTTATGGGGGTGCCAGACTGATTTTCCTCCTGGACCATGCCCTCTTGCCCAATTCACCCCATAATACTGGCACTAAACTAAAAGTGTAGCACAAGCCAGGGGGGACCCTTTTCATGCGGGAGCTGGGAGAAGGCTGTTTTTTTCTGCCCCCCTGCAAAGTGCCGCCCTAGGCCTGGGCCTTGTCGGCCTAGGTCAAGATACAGCACTGTGCTAATCACAGGCAGGGAGACATTTCCCAGTCTGCAGCTGCACAGATGGGAAATGTTTCACTGCCTGTGATTAGCGGTGTGTAGTGTCAGCTTCCAGGCTGGATTGGGCTAGTGGGTTCCCTGAACACCCCTGAGCACATATCAACTGTGTTGATAGGGGAATCAAACTACAGTATTTTGTTTCCTTCAACTTATGGGGGGAGCTCAGTGTTTGTAGGGATGGGGTAAGATCTTTGTAGTGTGGGGGGAGTGGGGATTGGGGGAACAGCTCTGTACTGGAGATAAAGTTTTGTGGTGGTGTTTTTTCCACCACTGACTCAGGGACAGTTTCCTCCCTGTGACACCACAAACAAAGAGACATTTTTCCTTTCAGTGATCCACTAACCCAGGGACAATTTGCCATGGTTAGTCCCAAATTTGTGCACCAATTTCAAACCTTTCAGTTTGCTGCAGTGTACCACAAATATTGGTACTGATTAATTGCATGCCATGCCACAAATATTGCAAACACTTTGGCACATGCCTTAATCTTGGCTCTGCACTTTCTCCATCCAACAGCGAGTGGGGGTGATAGGCAGGGGGATGGGGAGGGGACAATTTTCCATTTTATCCCAGGGCACTGAGTGACCTTGTCCCGACACACTGCATATATAGAGATATGAAGTGACTGCGAAGAGCCTGTGATAGATCAGCAGCATAGAGATGCAACAAAGGATGACAAAGGTGAAAAAAAAAAAGTTGTAATGGTAACAGTTTAAGATACATGGTACTTTAGTAAACTAATTTCACCCAGTTAAGACTTAGATCTAATTTAACTATGAGCTGCCAAAGTGCATTTAGACTAGGACTTTATGGGTGATTTCAATCTCGTGCTGCTGAGAGATTTAAACACTTGTTGACAATTATCTCATTAGCAGCATATTGATCTCAGAGTGCTGCAAATGAGGTGATTGCCAACAGCTTGAATCTCAGTAGCAAGAAAACAAAATCACCCAAGCATCCCTAGCCCTACTAGGATCGCTGCTAGGTGGAACTGCATTGAAGCTGGACTCCAACCTAACCTTTAGGCTCCGTTCACATGTGAGCGTATGGATCACGGGCAGAACCGCCGCGGTTCCGCCCGCGATCCGGAGATTTATTGCAAATCGCGGGACGCCTAGCGTTGCCCGTTGATTTGCAATAGCCCCCCAAACGCTGAGCGATGTTGCCGCGATTTCCGCCTGCCGAATCGCGGCAACATCGCGCAAACAAAATCGCGGGACGCAATACGCTCCAAAGAAGTACAAGAGCTTCTTTGGAGCGTATTGCGTCCCGCGATTTTGTTTGCGCGATGTTGCCGCGATTCGGCAGGCTGAAATCGCGGCAACATCGCTCGGCGTTTGGGGGGCTATTGCAAATCAACGGGCAACGCTAGGCGTCCCGCGATTTGCAATAATCTCCGGATCGCGGGCGGAACCGCGGCGGTTCTGCCTGCGATCCAAACGCTGACATGTGAATGCAGCCTCAGTCTATGCTTCAGAGAGGTTTTGGAATGGTCTTTTTTCCTACTTCAGGAAAACAGTCACAACTAGGGTTGCCATCTCATCCCTTTAACCACTTCAGCCCCGGAAGGTTTTACCCCCTTAATGACCAGGCCTTTTTTTTCGTGATTCAGGACTGTGTTACTTTAACGGAAAATTGCGCGGTCGTGCGACCCTGTACCCAAATACAATTGATGTCCTTTTTTTCCCCACAAATAGAGCTTTCTTTTGGTGGTATTTGATCACCTCTGCGTTTTTTTGATTTTTCGGTTCAAAGAAAGAAGAGCGACAATTTTTTACTTACTGCTATAAAACATTCCTAATAAAAAAATTGAAAAAAATCAAATTTTCTTTTTATCAGTTTAGGCCAATTTGTATTCTGCTACATATTTTTGGTAAAAAAAAAAAAAAATCCCAAAAAGCGTATTTTAATTGGTTTGCGCAAAAGTTATAACGTTTACAAACTACGGGATCAATTTTTGAAATTTTTATTTATTTATTAGTAATGGCAGTGATCGGCAATTTTTAGCGGGACTGTGAAATCTCGGCAGACAGATCAGACCCATAACTGAAATTTTTGACACTTTTTGGGGACCAGTGACACTAATACAGTAATCAGTGCTAAATAATATGCATTGTTACGGTATAAATGACACTGGCAGGGGATGGGTTAATACTGGGGGTGATCAAAGGCGTTAAATGTATGCCTAAAGTGCTTACTCACTGTGTGGGGGGAAAGTTCTGTGACAGGCACAGAGAAATCGCAGTTTCAGCTTAGCTGAAACTGCTGATCTGTCCCTGCCTGTTTGACAGAAGATCCGCCTGCTTTGTTTACATAAGCAGGCGGGTCTTCTCTCGGTTTCTCCAACAATCGCCGGAGGGCAGCGGCAATCGCCGCCACTCCTCCCGCGGCCCGCCAAAACCACGTGCACTAAGTAGTAACTTCCTGCCGCAGTAATATTACGGTGGGCGGTTGGCAAGTGGTTAAACCAGGACACACATTATTTACAGAGGTTCTGTGGCTGATTAAAGTGGTAATTAAACTCACTTAGTGCCTTATCTGCAATAAATTAGCCTCAGAACCTGTGTAATTAATATGTGTCCTGGTTTAAAGGGATGAGGTGGCAACCCTAGTCACAACCGCTTGCATCATAATCACTCGTGTCGTTTTTAGGGTGGAACATGTAACATGTTCCCACTGCTGCAGCTGCTCCCTGCTGCTCCCTCCCCCTGTGATATCAGTATGGGGAGAAGTTCCCTATACTAGCTGTGTTTTTTTTAAAACAGCATGGCTGTGCGGGGCTCCACCCACACGCCCGCGTCATTCATTCACAGAGCTCTGTGTATGAATGAACTACAAGTCCCAACGTGCTTTGCCACTGTCAGCTTGTGGTTCTCAATGTACTACCAGGGCACTGTTGAGCACAGTGGTAGTTCATTGAGTCTTCCTGTCAATGTGAAACTGCCTACCAGTACGATGTACAGCCACATAGCTCACACTGAAAGTGTACAGGAAACCTGCATGGCATCAGTAATTTGCCGATCGCTGGTGCAATGCTTTCCAGGCTCCTAGAGAAAAAAAATAATAATAACAAGCTACTCCAGTGCACCTGCTGGCTGGAGGAAGCCACAGCTCTGTACTACAAGCCTATTAGCTGTTTTCCACATAAGTTCAGAGTCCTGCCTGTCAGGTGAAAGCATTCCAGTGTCTGGGCTGCAGCCCGATTGCTTACCTATGGTACCAAGCGCCCCTCCACCATGTTTCCCAGGCTCCGCCTCCCTGTCTGTGGGCATGAGTGTGACGTGGTGGGTGCCGGTGGCTGGGGGACAAGGAGATCAGTGGACACTTGTCTGTTCTCCTCCCCCTCTTGCTGTGACTAGGGATGATCGAACTTTTGAAAAGTTCGGTCGACCAGAACACCCGAACTTCACGAAAGTTCGGCCCAGATTTCAGAACCCCATTGAAATCAATTGGACCCGAACTTCGGTAATCAAAAAACACAATTTTGAAGCCCTAAAACCCAATAAATGCCCCTAAAAAGTGCCTAGGGTTCTGGGTCATGCCCCAGGGACTGTTAATAACACAAAAAAAAGTTCTTAAAAATTGTCGTTTTTGATAGAGAGACAATTATTGAAAAAATTATTGAAAAAATAAAAATGAGATTTCTTTGGATTTAGTGTCTGGGGGGGTCTAAAAAGTGTACCTGTGAAGTTTCAGCTATGTAGCATGTCCAGGACCAGAAAAAAAAAGGTTATTTGTATTAGAATTGCAGTAGAGCAGGCATAGAGCTCCGCTATTTTCACACCTGGCTGTTTTTGTTGCAGGCGTTTATTGGGCTTTTTTGTGGACGTCTTTGGAGGCAGGCATGACATCTGAACTTCTGTGTAGGGGTATCTATACACACACACACACACATGTATGTATACATACACATACACACATATAGGTATGAAAGTAGCAGAACCCTATGCCTGCGCTAATGAAATTATTTGCAGGCATAGGGCTCCGCTCCTATCACACCTATATGTGTGTATGTGTATAAATACATATATGTGTGTGTGTTTATATACCCCCATACAGAAGTTCAGATGTTATGCCTGCCTCCAAAGACGCCCAAAAAATGCCCAAAAAAATGCCTGCAACTACACACCTGGGCGTTTTTGTTGCATGCGTTTTCCCCGCTACCAACGGCTCTGGTAAGCAGGGAAAATGACCGGGAAGCAGCGGGAGGGGGAGGGGGTCACCTCTCCTGTCCCCCATAAAAGTGGATCCCACTGCCGAATCTGCCACTGAGAACACCTTTATGTAAAAAAGGACCGCTGGCCACAAATATCAGGGTTAGCTGCCATAACATGGTAAGCGATGTGCTATGTAGGCAGGCACAGAGGTGAAGGAGTGGACAGCACCAGCAGGGAGAGAATAAAAGGGGGAGCTTTGTGCAATATCATTGCACAGAGCAGGTAAATATAATATCTTTTTTTTTTTATTCAAAAATGTTTAACGTTACAACTGCTTTAGAGTACTGAATGTTAACTTCGCAAAATAAATGATTACCCAGCTTACAATAAATTGAAGCTCTTCTTAAGCCGGCCATATGGTTGCAGGAAAGAAAATTGCTTGATTCCCCCATCAACACAGTGAGTGTTGATGGGGGAATCCTCTAACAGAGCCATTGTGATCTTCCAGCAGGGGAGTTGGGGAAGCCATCCCTGCCAAGAGAACGCAGCGATTAGTGCTAGCAGCTATAATAGCCACTAGCAATTATTGCATGCATAGTTAGACAGGCCGATTGTACTTAAGTTGATTGATCGATCAATTTAGGTACTTTCAGGCTGCCCGTACATGGTTCGAATCCCGGCTGGTCCCTGCTGAACTGCTGACACACTTTCTGTCCTAGGATGTGAATACTCCCTTACTGTACCATACTGAATATTATATCTACCATGAGGAAAAGCATTGTCACCCTAGAAAAACACTACATAAACCCTTTTTTTCTTCTCCATACCATGGGGGGGGGGGGTGTTGTAATTCACAGATGATTGCTTTAGGACTGCTCAAAGTACTTTTACTGTGGACAGGTTGCGAAGGTAGACTTTATTATGTACATCATCCAGCCTGTTCCAGGTTAGGGGTAGTCAGCACAACGCGCCTGCTGTGTCCATGGTCCAGGTTAAGGATTCTGGTACCTGGCAGCTTTCAGTGGCCAGGGGATCATGTGTATGCTATGTGATGTCAAAGCTGTTATGAATTAATTGAATTCATTACAACTGTGATTCCTATAGTGATGCTGTGATTGGCTTACAGCTATCACATTGTACTTGGGCCAATTACAGCACCCTGCACCATGTGATTAGCTGTAGCCAATCACAGATCACTAGTAATCACAATTGTTATGGATGTACCCTATTCATGAAAGCTTGAAACATTGCTGTTACAGTGATCATCAACTGGGCATGCTGGGTTGATGATGCCACAACTATGACAGTTACTGGTTGTTGGGGACACCGACAACCGCTGGAATTAAATTACCAAAAGATATGTGCAGCAGAGCCACCTTGCCGCCGTATATGTAAGTTATACAATTGGCAAGTGGCTAAAGGGGAAAAAATAAATAAAACTAGAGATGATTGAATTACTGAATGTTTTACTTTGGCTTTGCACTTTGCTACATGAACATGTTTTGCTCCTTTAAGATGTTAAAAAAATAGGTAAAGGTTAAGAGCATCTATACCTATAGAAACATGTGACTACATACCTTGTAAGCCGTAGTGCTAAAAATTCAGGACAATATAAAAGATTTGCTGCAATGCTCAGTATAAAAATACACTAGGACTGTAAAAATCGGAATATTTATTAAGTTTGTCTGATGTAGTTGGTGCAATCTGATTCAGATCAGCTTCAATTTAATGCACTGGTAGTTAATAGCAGATCAAGGTGCATTAATGACAACAGTCTTCAGAGAAGATTCCCTTGGGTTTGCACATTTCATTAAAATCCAGCACTGGTACTTTGTGTCAGACATGGACAGAGCTGCTAATAGAAATTGCAGGGTCCCGTACAGGCTACCTGACAGGTCCCCCCCAAGAAAATATTAAAGCTATATTTAGATAAAAATACAATAAAATCATTATTAGAAGACACAAATACAACATAACTCACATAATTCCTGCGGAACCTAAAAGATGAAACTGCCTAAAAGATGAAACTGAGTTGATAAATAATTCTGAGTGTGGGAGTGGGGGGGGGGGTGATTTTGGGGCTCATGCACATGGATGCTGTGGTCTGTGAATCAGTGGTTCATTTATGTGGCTTGAGCCACCTGGAGCTGTACAAACTCAGCTGCAGGTCCTAGTTTGACAGGCGTGGGGGTGCAGGTGTACAGCCCGAACACAGACAGTGTGCATTTGGGGACCACTCACCTGCACACCTGTCCAATAAGGGCCTGTGGCTGTGTTCATACAGGCGCTGCATCCCAATAGATGGCTCCAGCCCAAACCCATCCTTCATACAGCCAGAGTACCTCTGTGAATGAGCCCTTAATTATATTTTTCTAACCTAAAAATACAGATCTCTCCAGCGATGTGCTGTCACTACTAAGAGGGATTCCATCTTCATCTGGTCCTCTCTCTGGTTTCCTGGGCTCCAGTCATTTGGCCAAACCCGCAATGATGTAACTCACACACATGCGGGCGCAGATGTCATGGTCACAGCACGGCTCTCTCAATGGATGTTATGTCATCCACTGAGAGCGCAGTGCACATGCGCTATTGCTATCACCGGCTGCTACGTTTAGGAGATATCTACTGAACCTACAGGTAAGCCCTATTATAGGGTTACATGTAGATACAAGATAAAAAAATGGAGTTTACAACTGCCAGATCAATTAGTAAATGGGTAAAAAAAAGGAGTTGATACATGGATGTAGAGGGAACTAACAGTGTAGAGGAGAAGAAGCAAAGTTGCATAGATCAGGAAGCAGTCTGGTGGAGAGGAGTGGAAAGCCTAGCTACATAAAGTACACTAAACTACACATGGACAAGATGAGAGGCAGCTATAGAACCAGTGTAACAGTAAATTCTTCACCCCATGGGAATGCAGCTGGTCAGTTGTGACTGTGTCAGGAAGACAGAGCAAAGGGGGAGAGAGATGAAAAAATATAAAGGCATAAAGGAGGAACTGCAGGGAGAGAAACAATATTACAGAGATTACAAACTCAGGAGCAGAGCTAAGGTTTAGAGCCAGGGCTGGGAGAAAGGGGATTAGTGAGGAACAACTGTCTCTTTCTCAGCAGATAAAAGCTGGCAGCAGGGAGAGGGGGAGAGATCAGCTTTCAGCTGCTGAAGGAAGATTTCTGTAAATGTCATTCATCACGAATCCCCCTCCCTGTGTGGGCCCCCCTGTGTGCTTGGCCCCATACAAGAGGACCGGTGGTCCCCCCCCTATCAGCGGCCCTGGACATGGATAGCAATAACTTGTCTTGAATACAATAACTTTATGATTTCCTGCAGGTTTTTTATTTATGTGTTCTGATTGATCCATTCAAACCCATCTTGACCTATTGCATACCTTCTGTAATAAACAAATAACT
This sequence comes from Pelophylax lessonae, assembly GCF_965119305.1. NCBI lineage: Eukaryota > Metazoa > Chordata > Amphibia > Anura > Ranidae > Pelophylax > Pelophylax lessonae. The sequence continues at coordinate 213,293,295 of NC_138770.1, forward strand.
ATTACCTTTCTAAATATAGTTTGTTCTCAACAGGTGACAATGCATTATTTTTTATTTGCCGACCAGCCACTGACAATTAAAGTGAATAACATTGATGATCTTGTTACAATAATATCTGAGAATGGTTGAGATATATTAGGCAGCAAGTGAACATGTTGTCCCTGAAGTCGATATGTTGTAAGCATATAAAATGGGCAAACATAAGGATCTGAGTGACTTTGACAAGAGCCACATTTTAATGGCAAGACAACTGGGTCAGAGTAAGCCCCGGTTCACACTGATGCAACATGCGCTCTGACTTTAACAGCACATGTCGCATGAGAAGTTACGCTCCATTTAGTGCAATGGAACCATTCTAATAGGAGATACTTGAGTCTCCCTGACTTAGAAAAAGGTTCCTGCACTACTTTTGGTCCGACTTCGGCATGACTTACATAGACTTCTGTTAAAGAAGTTATTTGCAAGTCGTGCCAAAGTCACACTGGGTTGTCGGCTTCAAAGTCATGGCACTGTGAACTGGACCTTAGACAAGCCTGGTGGAAGGAAAGAAAATTGATCAATCCGCCATCAACACAGTCTGACAGAGAGGCACCAACGGAAAGCCATTGGCTCCTGCTGCTGTCACAGCCAGTGAAGAGGAAGTGGGAAGTGAGGCCAAACCACTCTCTGTGTGTCAATGTATACATAGAGTGTGGCTCGGGATTGAGCCTGGATGAGTGCCCCCATTGCAAGAGGCTACCTATGGGGCCACTAGGCAGGGGGGGAGCAAAGAGGGCCAGAAGGGGACACCGGAAGAGGAGAGATTGGGGCTGCAAAACCACTGCACAAAGCAGGTAACTATATAATGTTTGTTTTGTTTTGTCCTTTAGAATCACTTTAAGAATTTTAGTAGACGTGTTTTTTTTTTTTTTTTTAATCCAGACTCTTGAGGAATGACAGAGCACTCAATGCACTCAAAAGCACAATTTACACAAAAAATTATATAAATTATATATAATACCTGTGGATGAGCTGGATGCTTCAAAGTGAAGAATGAACATGGAAATGTTTCTAAATATGTCTATCCTAAAATTCTGTAGCTGTAAATTCTTCACTCTCCAGCTAACCCACTTTTCACAGATGATCATATACATAAAAAAATATACAAAAAACGCACAACTATAATAACATGAATTTGTATGTTTTTCGAAAGAATCTCAACAACATTTTAATGAGTTCCCCATGGGCCCCTTTATGTAGCCATGCAGTGAAAGAAGGTCCCTTTTAAATGCTATTGCTTGTGCTAAGCTGTTTATGCTATAGACAGGCACTTAACCCTTCGCCTACCAATGAAAGGTGAAGGAATTAGTAATGGGAGTTTCCCAAATCATATGTTTAATCTTTTTCTCATTAGCGAGCTTTGTGATGTAGTATTGCAATCCTCAAGTAGGTTTTGTGATTCCTTATTAGAAGGCTCAGCAGATCGACAGCACAAAATTCAAGAACACCTTGCCGTTCTTGTGTATTGCATTATCGTGGATTGTGTCACCCATTGCATGACTAGGGGATTAAAGATGATTTGTCTCCATTCTGACCATCACTCTCCTCCTCCATTATAAATAACCACATGACCACAGGTTGGAGTTAAATGGCCATAGCAGCCTTTTATTAACCGCTTGCCGACTGCACACAGTATATTTACTGCGGCAGTCAGCCCCGGCCAGGCAGAGTGACGTAGATCTACGTCGCTAGACTGTCACTGGGTTTTGAGCCAATAGCGGGCGAGCGCGCGCCCGCCTCGGCTCGTTCACAGAGGAGTCCGGGCGCGTGACCGGTGGACCCGATGTTCGCCGGTCACACTACGATCGTCGGTAGAGCGGGAGAAAGGCGGGCGGCTTATGTAAACAAGCCGCCTGTCATTCTCCCCTGTGTAAAAATGGAGATCAGACGGTTCTACTATGTAGAACCGTTGATCTCTGTTTTTACAATAGGAGACATATCCCATCACAGTTAGAAACACGCCCCTAGGACACACTTAACCCCTCCCTCTCCAATACAGTTAACCCCTTCCCTGCCAGTGTCATTTTTACAGTAACAGTGCATATGTATAGCACTGATTACTGCAGTAATGTCACTGGTACCCCCAAAAGTGTCAAAAATGTCAGTCAAGGGTCTGATCTGTCCACCGCAATGTCGCAGTACCGCAAAAAAAAAATCGCAGATCGCCGCCATTACTCGTTAAAAAAAAAAACACCAAAAATGACAAAAATCTTTCCCTTTGTTAGTAAACGCGATAACTTTTGCGCAAACCAATCAAAATACGATTTTTTTTACCAAACATATGTAGCATAAAACAAATTAGCGAAAAATGTTAAAAAAAATGTTAAAAAATGATCAAAAAATCGCACAGGTGATCAAATACCACCAAAAGAAAGCTCTGTTTGTGGGAAAAAAAGGATGTGAAATTTGTTTAGGTACAGCGTCGCACGACCGCGCAATTGTCCGTTAAAGTCACGCAGTAAAAAATCGCAAAAAAACCCCTGGTCAGGAAGGGGGTAAAATCTTCCGGGGCTTAAGTGGTTAACAAACTGTACACATAACAGGTAAATAACACGTTAAACCTAGTTTTTTACTGGAGCCTCAATGTCCCAGTAGGCATCAAAGAAGGAGGTACCTGCGTCCGACTTAATTAGGCCTCCAGCCGCCACAGCACCGGCTCGGAGACAACCAGTCGCAGGTACCAACATACCAACTACTGGGAGCCATACCTCAGACGGATCCCTACCAAGTATAAGTTTGCATTATCAGGGAGCCGTACCTCAGACGGATCCCTACCAAGTATAAGTTTGCATTATCAGGGAGCCGTACCTCAGACGGGTCCCTACCAAGTATAAGTTTGCATTATCAGGGAGCCGTACCTCAGATGGGTCCCTACCAAGTATAAGTTTGCACCATACTAATCTACCAGGACCTTGTACCCCGCTTGCTGCCATGACAAAGAACCACCCCAAAAGAAGAAAGCCTCTGTTAAAACAAAAACAAGGGCGGTGGACCGCAAAACCAAAAGTCAGAAAAAAAACAAGAAAATGGAAGGGAGGATGGGAAATATTCTCCAATGCAGCTTTCCTCTGACTGAAGACTTCCTGAGGTCCCTAGCATGACCTCTCCCTGTAGCTCCACCCCTTCCTGGCCAAAACACCAATTAAAAATCCCACCACTTATATTAGTTATATATAACTCTTCCTTGTCCCAAACCCCTTTAACCCCTGTCATGCTGGCCCTCCGTCCATGTCTCTTCTCTCCTTTACTCCGGGCCTCTCTTTAAGGCAGCAGAACTATATTCTTTGGGCTTCCAAACCATATAAAAAATTGACATGCAGCATTGACAAGTGTTAGGTGCTGTGGCACACTGCAGTCAACAAGCCAACATGGTTGGAGCTGTCTTGCATTGGTGTACCATTCAAAATAAAATGGCACAGCAACACATCAACAAAACAAAACACAAGTGTGTTTTGGCCCTGAGGCTCGGTACACATTGGTGCGATGGAAGATATAGCCTATGATTCGCACCGCACTGCTGTGCAAATCAAATGCGGTGTATGTGCAATGCGAATTCAGCCATAATGATTGTATGGTTGAATTCGCATTACCTTCGGACCAAACTCGTGCAGGACCCTTTTTTTGGTCCGCACCAGGATTGGATTGCATATGTGTTCACACTCAAGCGATCCTATTCATGTCTGATTTGACAGTCCGCACTGCGATATGCAAACTGATCTAGGGGTGTCATTAACTTTGCATTGACACTCCCAGCGGTTCGCATATGGCAGTGTGAACTGCCTGCGAGTCTGGTGCACTGTGGGAACCCGCAGTGGATTCGCAAGGTTTCCCGCATTGCATCAATGTGAACCGAGCCTGAAACTTACATTGGATTAGATGATCTCTTGAGTTTGTGTTAACCTCTTCAATACAAGACATTTTCACCCCGTTTCTGCCTAGGGGAATTTACAGCTTTTAGTACTGTCACACTTTGAATGACATTTGCACGATCATGCAACACGGTACTCATATGAAATTTGTATCATTTTTTTTTCACACAAATAGAGCTTTCGTTTGGTGGTATTTAATCATCGCTGAATTTTTTTAATTTTTGCTAAAAATTAAAAATAAAACCCATTTTCTTTGGTTCTGTTATAACATTTTGCAACTAAATAATCTTTCTTTACAAATCTAGGCCAAAATGTATTCTGCTACATTTCTTTGGTGAAAATAACCCAAATCAGTCTTTATTATTTAGTCTGTAGAAAAGTTATAGCGTTCACAAACTATGGTATATACTGTATATCTCAAAATCGATCAATCCTGATTTACTGACAACCTCTTATCTAATTTCTTGAGGCACAAAAAATGCCAGGACAATGCAAATATCCCCCAAATGACCCCTTTTTGAAAAATAGACAGTTCAAGGTATTTAGCAAGAGGCATGGTGAGTTTTTTGAAGTTGTAATCTTTTGTCATCATTTTTTAGAAAATAAAGAAATACATTTTTTTAAAAAAAAATCACAATTGTTATTTTTTTTACATATTGTCACCAATGCACCAATACGGTGTCATCATATAACTGGTGTGGCAGTGATCAAGGACACGGACTGGTGACAGTATGTAATAAAATAATAATAATAATAATGTTTTTAATTGTTATATATAGTAGAGAGGCGACCCCGGGTCACTGTGTGTGTTAGCAATCTACGCCAGGTTTTGGTAAAGACAGGCCTGCTAATTGCACACCTGTGGGCTGGGTTCATATTATTCCCAGGGGTAGCAATCAGGGCTCCCAGTTGGAGACAGCTGTACTCGGGCAGGCAGGCAGGCAGGCAGGAGGAGGTCTTGCCCAGGAGTCGGGAGGACTCCATCATACAGACATGAGGTCTGTGTATGGGAGTCAGGATGGCTCCCACCATCTCTAAGAGAGAGAGAGCAGCTGCAGGAGGCAGATGTAGTCTGCGACAGCGCAGCGTGAAGCTGGTGCCAGTAAACTACAAGAGAGCTTGACTGAAGGGTATTTGTGTTAGTCTGAGGGGCAGACATAAGGCCTAGGCGAGAGGCCTGAAGCAGCCGGATGGCAAGTGAGTAAGCCAGGGGGCTGAATTAACAATATACAGTAATAGTGGAACCCCCTGCAATGGAAATTGCTGTTGCTTTGTGAATTTTCCATTCTTTTAAATAAAAGTTGCCTGCCATGCCCTTGAAAATGCAGTCTGGAGTGGCACTACATCTTGAAATCGCATGCACCATTTCGGTTCAATTGCCCCAAATCGCTACTATATATATATATATATATATATATTTATTTTTATTTTTTTACTTCCGTGACTGGAGCAATACTATATAAGCGCTGTACTACTTTTGAGAAGTGATCAAGATATATATATATATATATATTTTTTTTTTTACGCATTATGATTGCTTATACCAGTGAATTTCACTGGTATAAACAACCATTTTTACTGAAGGAAGCTGATTCATTCAGTATGTATTTTTGTGATTAGATGTGATTGGCAACAGTTAATCACATGGTACAAATGGGCTGTGATTGGCCATGTCTGTACTATGTGATCACTGTGACCAATCACAGGTAGCAACACAATGGTATACAATAAATGGAATAAAAGGAAGCCATTAATTGTTTACAATTGTCATGTGATCTGCTGTGATCACAGTGATCACATGGTACAGGCAGTGGCTTGGTATAGTGGTCAGTCATTGGCCGTGTCCAGTAGACACAGCCAATGATGGAACTCGGCCATGCTGCGGCTCGATCTTTCACTGGCTGTTTCCACCAGACGTATGTCATATGATGTCTACCCGAAACAAGAAAAGTCCTGCCCAGCCGTCATTTTTCAATAAGCCGGGAAGGAAGTGGTTAACTACATAAAATACTGCACTAAACCTCCATGCATTGTTTTATCCATGAATCTTGTATGATGTGTATGGTGGACTCTAATAATATTATCCTTTGCTAAAGACCTATACTAAAAAAGCAAATTTTGGTAGAAAACACTTTGGTTGCACAACCAACAAGAAAGAAACCGCTTCATTCTTTTATTACCGAGGGACCTTGGCTTTATCAAGGGTTACCACAGGCCTTCAACACTCCTGCCCAACCTCTGTGTTTAAAGAGCTTTTTCATTTTAGTGGAAAATATATTAACAAACTGCTGCTTTTTGTCAGCATTATCCAACTGAGAATCCCTAGGATCAGTTCCTTTAACTAAGCAGGTACGCATTTCAGGCATTAGACTCTGTTACTACCAAATCTGTCACAACACCATTTTACATCCACAACCTAATTTTACTATACCTCCACCTATATTACCAAACATTAAAGTATTTCAATTGGATGCTTTTTTTTTTTTAAACAGAATACTTTATCATTTTACACAATTTTTTTTACAGGTGCATCTCATATTTTTTAGCACTGATTACTGTAGTAATATCACTGGTCCCCCCAAAAGTGTAAAAGGTCAGTTATGGGGGCGATTTGTCCGCTGCGATGTCCGAATCCCGCTAAAAATCGCAGATCCCACCACCCCTGTGTTCATAACTGACAGAACAGCGGTCTACCATGTTTAGAATGGCAGACTGCTGTTCTGTCTCTGTGGCAATGGTGGCCACGGGACCCACTGATTGGCTCCTACTGTGGCCAATGGGCATGCACGCGCACCCCTCCCCCCCCCAGCGATCCAGCGAAGCGACGTACAGGTACGTAGTTTCGCAGGACAGAGCCGACCTGTAACACTACGGTGGCTGGTCGGTAAGCAGTTAAAGGAATTTTCATTTTTATTGTTGTACTTTAAGCATCATTAAAACCACTGCACCTGAAAAAACAATAGTTTTTCAATTTTTTTTTTTTTATGGATCCATGTCCCCCAGGGCAATACCCAGACTCCCATACCACTTTTATGGCCAATAACTTCCATATAAGCCTTCAAAATGGGAATTTTTGATTTTTCCTGTTTGGCTCCCATAGACTTCAACGGGGTTCACAGTTCGGGTTAGAAAATTTCCCCTGTTCAGGAGTTTTGCTGCAAACCAAACAGGGGGTGTTAGGCCCATCACTACTAAACAGCTGCCATGCTAGATCGTGAACAAAGGAGGTCGCCTGCTTTGCACAGGTGCCATTCAAGGAATACTTTGAATTTTCTCAATGAATGCATTTAATGTATTCAATTAATGCAAAAGCATTTTCTGATTGGATGAGGTGGAGTGTGTGATGCCACGTCCCTGCTTCTCACTAGGCAAATGCAAAACAATCTGTAAATGGAACTCATACCAAGCGAACGACCCCCTTTGAAGTGCAGGTGTTTTTTTTTAAGTGTAAGAGCTTGTTAATTGACAATTCAAAGTGAATGAGCTACCTTAATGTAATGCATCGAAATGCACAATAAAACATGCAGCAGGTAGGTGTAAATAGAGCCTTAAATGATTGTTACTTATGTAGCACTGCCCCCTTAGGGACTGCTAAATATCCACTCTGCAGGTCCCCCCTGGTTACCTACACATGGCTATAAGCAAATGCGATTCCCACACTCCTCTTGGCTCGTCACCTCAATTAATAGTCCAGGGGTATTTGGGTTTTTTTTTTTTGTTTATTGTTGTAATGGGGATAGGAGAAGGGAATAGTGGGATACTCCAATTGAACTATTCACAGTATTTGAGGACTTCTATCTTCACTGCTACACTTGTAGGTATGGAACAGTCAGGCTGTTAATTCATCCTGGAACTTTAGATGAATAGGGGTTAAGTCTCTTGCTTTCTCTCAAGACGACATGGTGATCAGCAACTTATATTATCTTCAGGATGCTCTCCCTAGCATCCTCTTTCTGCTGACACCTGTCCACTGCCTATCCTATGAGCAGGGGTGGCCCCCCTCAGGTCAGGCCCCTTGACACAAGTTCCTGTACTCATGATACTGCAGCCACAGGGTCTCCAGTGTTCCCCTCTCAGTCAGCTTACCTTGACCTCTGGGTTTAGCTCCTCTCAACAGCTCCTCTGGCCCTCAGGATGACCTCCTGCGACCACATGGCAGCTCTACAGAGGAGGAGGCAACCATCCCCTCCCTCCAGGACTCCGCTCTCCAATGAAGGGCCATGAGCACATGTGCTCCTGGATTTTATACAGTATCCCAGCATGCACTGAGACGACCTGCCCTCTGCCAATCGTCAGCACTGTATCAAAAGCCTATGCACCCATTTGTCAGGTTTCCTCCCACTGTCTAACATGCCTCCCTATTGGACTAGCTTGAAACAGTCTTTAGACTGTATTAATCGCATACTGAGCACAATGAGCAGGCCTCACCAACAAATCCTGCTCTCTGGTAGGCAAAGGGCAATATAGATTTACCTGCAGCCCCTCTGGTAAGCACACAGAGCTCAAAACTATACTCTCTTACTAGCACCTACCTAGGAGGGTGCTACACTTATATATTGTGTGTATATATATACTGTGTGTGTATATATATATATATATATATATATATATATATATATATATATATATATTGTAATCCAAGCATATTTCACAATTCTGCAAAGCAGGCATATAGCAGTGCAATTCAAAACAAACTCTGCTTCAAAGGAGCAAACAAAAAAAAAAGGTACAATGGCACATGGGGACAAATCTGTTGGCCAAATACTGTTTTAATATTTTGAGTATTCCAACATGTATTTTTCTTAATTAGAAAACTGTGCAAATAATAATAGTCCTATCTGAAAGATTTCAAATTATGCATTATGCTTCCTACCTGTGGAGGACTTTTGTGCTAGCAGGAAATCACAGTCTGTAATGAAATTACAGTACATAGGTCCAAAGTGGCTGTAAATGTTCCTGATACAATAGAGTGTAAATCACTTAGCCGTAACCGAGGGTCATTTGCATTGTTTCTGTCTTCTTAATGCCACATCTGTTAAAAGCTATTTCAAAGATAGTGTCATTTGGGTAACAAAACTAAACAATAGTTCTGATCAGGGATGTTTATAAAAAAAAGGTTTCAAAGAGATGCACAATTACAGTCACATTTAAAATACAGATATGTAATTTTAATTCCATTATTTTCCAGTTAAATAAAGTGCTATCAGAAGAGTTCATACTGAGAACCTCAATCATTTTAAAAGGTGAAAAAGATGGAAAAATGAAAAAGGTAATCTTTATCTGTCAAAAGAAAATGTTCCACTTTCAGGAGAACTCACAAAGGTCTAAGAATGTATGAACAAATTATCAATAATGGGTAGAACAATGCTATAAAATGCAAATCCTACATCTCTACCTATTTTCCTGTTTCAATAGTACTCTTTGATGGCATAGGTAAATACCAGCCACAACTCACGTCACTAGTATTTTTAACACAGGCTTGCAGAAGAAGAGAGGGAGCGTGGCAGACCAGTACTGTTAGTGCAGATTAGTAAGTGCACTGGGACTAAGGATGGCCATACATTTGTACATATACAATTGTCTTGTTCAATTTCTTTTAGATTTTCCTCCAACTATGTAGTGCAAGAGCCTGCCTGATTGCATACAAATTGAAAGTATTTATACTGAACACAATTAAAAATGCAACACTTGTGTTTGCCCCCATTTTTCATGAGCTGAACTAAAAGATCTAAGAAAACCAGGATTCATCCTTGAAGAGAACACCTCTCCAAAGTGCCAGACGCCATCGAATGTATGCATTTGCAAACTCAATTCGGTTACGACAATGAACCGCAGTCAGTTTGAGTCCCCAAAGAGGACGAAAAGCATGCAGATGAGCTTCCCTGAGATGGTTTCTTACAATTTGTGCAGTAATTCTTTGGTTATGTACACCGATTGTTGCAGCAGCTGTCTGGGTGGCTGGTCTCAGATGATCTTGGAGGTGAAGAAGCTGGATGTGGAGGTCCTGGGGCTGATGTGGTTACACATGGTCTGCGGTTGTGAGGCCAGTTGGATGTACTGCCGAATTCTCTGAAATGCCTTTGGAGACGGCTTATGGTAGAGAAATGGTCATTCAATTCATGGGGCAACAGCTCTGGTGGACATTGCTGCAGTCAGCATGCCAATTGCACACTCCCTCTAAACTTGTGTCATCTGTGGCATTGTGCTGGGTGATAAAACTTTTTAGAGTGGCCTTTTATTGTGGGCAGCCTAAGGCACACCTGTGCAATAATCATGCTGTCTAATCAGCATCTTGATATGCCACACCTGTGAGGTAGATGGATTATCTCGGCAAACGAGAAGTGCTCACTAACACAGATTTAGACAGATTTGTAAACAATATTTGGGAGAAATAGGCCTTTTGTGTAAAAAGAAAAAGTCTTAGATTTTTGAATTCAGCTCATGAAAAATGGGGGCAAAAAAAAAAAGTGTTGCGTTTATAATTTTGTTCAGTGTAGGTTTGACCTCATATTGTATGGTTTTGATAAATCTAAAGGAAAATTGTACAAGGAAATTGTATAATGTAAGGCCACTGGCCAGCCTAACTCTATAGTTTATTGGATGGAACAGCCATATTTATACACCCTACACATCTACTATATCTGTAAAGTGGAGGTGAGACCATAATAAAAATGGACATTGTTAGTGCAATAACATTTTGACTGCCTTTTTTTTCTTTTAGGACATTAAAGTTGAACTTCTGGTATTAAAACAAACATCCCCTCCCTCTTTCTTTCTTGTGCAGAAAGAATAAGACATGTCAGCAATGCTTTTACAAGTGTTACTGCATGAAAGTGATTGAAGTAGTTCTCAGTTTAGCCTTCATCCCCTCTCAGCAGTGGCCGCCGGTAAAAAGAACTGTTACATTTCTCCTGCCAGTAAATGCCAGTGACAGGAAAAGGTTGCCAGTAAAAAAATATATGGCTGAGACTCTCAGCTTGGAACTGCGCATGTGCAGTTTCGGTCCAGAGCTAGCCGAAACCATCCGAATGCCTGCTACAGTGTGTTCAGACAGCACCGGTGGGGGCGGGTCTGGCAGAGGCGGTGTCTGAGTGTGTCGTGTGATGTCATGGTGCAAGGGAGCAGCCGGAGCCTTGTGTGCAGGTCTGTGAGATGGAAGCAAGGCAAGCCTGGAGTGGGACTGTCAGTGCTGTTTGGACTAGAGTGGACTGAAGGGACCTCCTGGCATTGAGAGAGACTGTCACTCTGACTCAGAGGGGACGTGTCCTGTCAGTGAGTTGTCATCGTCATCTGTGCTGCTGCACACTGCTGTCAGTGTCACTGTGAGTCAATTTCATGTGTGTGCGCCTGCCCATTCTAATTCTTGGCCTCCTGAGTCCTGTCCCTGAGCTACTTACTTACTACATTGAAAATAAAATAAAAAACATGTTTTTTGTTGCCTTAATATCTAACATAAATTACATTGCTAATTGCATATTGTACTTATTTGTAGTCTAAATACTGAAATCTGCACTTAAAGTAATTCTTAAATTACTTTAATTCTTAATTCTTAAACTGTAATTTTGTAACTTTTGGAAATGCCAGTAAAAACTTGGCTGTGCCAGTAAATTTTCGATGTTGTGTCAGTAAATTTAATTCTATTAGGTTGACAACACAGCATCTCACTCAAAAAATAAGATGTGGTTTCTGTCTCTATGTAGCCATCTCCACAAGGCTACGTACTGTTAAGCAAGTACCAAAAATGCTTTCCCAGGTTGTAAAACAGCAGTGTAAGCAGGAAAAAGGAATTGGGGAATAATGGTTGCTGGTGGCTTCCCTGGCATGACAGGGATCATTGGTAAGGAAGAGGATACAATTGGCAATATTGCAGACAGGGGAGGAAGGTTGCTAAGGGTACCTGCATTTTACTATAGGAGCTGGGGAGTAAGGGAAAGATGACATGTCTGTGTTATCTACATACCAAATACATGGACAGATATGAAATAAAGTCTGGGCACATTATGATGCTCCCCTCTCTGTAAACCATGACTGCTTGCTGAATCAATTGTACGGGTTCTATAGGCAAATTTAGGAGTATTTGTTGCTCTCCGACTTCTGAAAGGTTCAAAGAAACTTTGTACACAATCATTCAGACATGCCTAAAAATGATTTGGAGAAATATTTTGGTAGAGAAGGAAAAAGGTTCATTCAATCTTTAAATTTGTTTTAATATGCAAATTAGCATAATTGCTTGTATATGTTTTGTATCAGCCTCTTGTAATCCTTTGTACAGTTTAACAGAGAGGCAGAGAAAAATCAGGTGAGCCACATGCACATTAAGGCCGGGTTCACATATGTGCGAATTGGATGTGGGTTTCCCCTCATCCAATTTGCATGTCAGGTGATTGTGCCCGTCGCAATGGAGCCGATTCACACAGGTCCGGGGCAGCCGCAGTCCGTATTCCAAAAGGGTCCTGTACGTCTTTGGGTCTGGTTTAGGTGCAAATTCAGGTAAAAAGACCTGATTCGCACCTGAACTGGTGAGCAGAGATGTACTGGACCCCATGCGGGGAAGAGTGGCTGCACATTTGTGAACCTGGCCTCACTGACAAACTGACAACCCTCTGCTATTTGGTCTTGATCCAATGACAAGCTGACTAAGCTGAATTGGTCACCAATCCTGCTGTTCTTTCTATAAACATCAGGAGGGGATGGACAGAATTACAAATTATTATGCATATAAAACGGCTCCCATGTATCACCTGTTTTAGCCATTTGCCTGCAGATGGCACTAAGCTTTACATTGGTTATATAGTACAAATCACTGGCAGAGGTTAATATTCTAGTTCCCAAAAGGCACTGAGGTTCATTTAATATCTATAGAGGGTACTTGTCTCCTGACTTGTAAAGAGTGCTAAGTGGGGTGGATTGTAAAGAGCACTAAGTGCCATTTCTGTCTGCTGCTTCATTCCTCTGCTATCAGCATGAGTCACTTCTGACAAGTTTTCCTGATACCAAGAGAAAAAAGGTGACAGGGGAACTCCTTACTGAGCTCTGCAGAGAGTAACTTTAGCTAATTTTTTTCTGACAGCTCAGACAAGCTTTATAAACTCAGCACATTGAGCAGATGTAGAGAGGGCTGCAGATGAACAGGTACAACCTATTTAGAAAGATTTGCTTTATTTGTAACACCTGAGGCCAAACACTTGGTATATGGAAGGGTTTACAACTACTTTAACTATTTGCCACCAAATGACATACCTGGTACATCATTTGACTTCAAGTGGTTGTACTAGGCCTGGGTGATGCCTGTAGCTGCAGGCATCACCCTGGTACCGTTTTTTAGAGCCGACGGTCGGCTCTCCTGTATTAACAACCGGAGCAGTTCTTACTACAATTTTAAGTATTCAAGTGCAAAGGAGGGATCTGGGGTCTTAGAGACCCCAGATCCCTCCATTAAGAGTACCTGTCACATTCCTATTGCTGTCACAAGGATGTTTACATTCCTTGTGACAGCAATAACAGTGATTAAAAAAATAAATTAATTAAAGCAACAGTTTAAAAATAAAATAAATTAATAATTAAAATGTAAAGTGCCTTCATCCCCCAGTGCTGGCGTGCAAAGGCGAACACATGCGTCAGTCCTGCTTGTACACAAACAGCAATCGTCCTACACATGTGGGGTATTGCCACGAATGTCACATCATGGGCAGTAATTCTAGCACTAGACTCTCTGTACATGTAATGTGGTAACCTGTTAAGGCTTTAAAAAGCATTGTCTATAGATAGGAAATGTATGTTATATTTTACAAAAAAATTAGGTTAAGTATTGTGTTTTTTCGCATTAAAATTTTAAGTACATTGTCTATAGATAGTAAATTGATGTCGTTTGTCGCCGTTGTGCAGGCGTGCACAATTTTAAAGCGTGTGTGGTATTTATTTATTCGGTGTGACATCATTTTTTATATTTTACAAAAAAATGGGGTTAAGTATTGTGTTTTTTCGTATTAAAATTTCAAAACCCACCAATTTTTTATTCTTTAGTGACTCTGCTTTAAAAAAATATATACTGTTTGGGGATTCTAACTATTTTTCTAGCAAAAAATAAAAAAATGATTTTCACATGTATACAAAAAGTGCCAGAAAATGCCTGGTCTTCAATTGGTTAAACATGAATAATTGTAAGTTCATGGAACTTAATGAATAGCATTCTTTTTTTTCTTTTGTTTTTAGAAATATTTCAAGTGAGCATAGCTTCAACAAATCCACAAGGCTGTTTTTTATTCCACTTGCATATTATTGGGCATTCCAAGAAACCATGGCTTTGTCTTATTCACTAAGCTAAGTAAACATTCTCTTTGCAAAATGAAAAGTCTGCCTCTGCTTTTTTCAATAAACCATGCCTAGCGCCCTAGACAGTTATGATACTTCTTAAACTCATATATTACTATTTTTTTTTTTTTTTACTTTGCATTTTTTTTTTCAGACAGATATAAACCCTACACATGTGAATATCTTTTTTTTTCTTGTTTCTAAGTTGTACTTACAGTAGCTCTGTCAATATGTGCCATTCTATACTGTATATCTGCTTTGACCTTAACAAACTCAAACCTGCACTTTACCTTCTGTCTTTGTGTACATGAAATGATGAGAATGCACTAATAAGGAAATACTAAAGATAATAGATTTACTGTATATTCTATACACAAATTTTATATATTTTTTTTAAAGTGCTGAAAGAATGTGAGCGTTACACCAGCTTGTATATTCCTTTGAAAGATTTTCTTTTGCAACAGCCAATGTGTTTTGGGGGCTCAGAACTCCCCCTTCATCTGGGCTAAAAGGTTCATGCAGGTGCCTGGATTGAAAAAGCATGAACCTTTTAGCTCTGGTGAAGGGGGTGGGGGTGCTGAGACCCTGAAATGCATTGGTTGTTGCAAGATAAAATCTTTTAAATAAATGTATAAGCCAGTGTGGTGCTCTTATGCTTTCAGCATTTTAGTAAACTCTTTTGAGGATCTAGCAGGATACCATGGTTGTTAGAGAGTAGCTTCATGGACCCCAAGTCACGCATCATGTTATAACACGTCACCATAAAGTCCAGCGTTTCTACATCACAAAAATATTTTTTTCAAGAAAGGTTTACTTCACCAAGAATTTTTACATGAGCTCTGTGTGACTGTGAGCTGAATGTCTGGCTTCTTATATCCCTCCCTATATTGCTATTACAATATCTATTTCCAAACAATTATTGCAGCAATTACAAAACCACATGATGTGGTCACCCTCTCCTCCCTTGTATTCTTTAATATATGTAACAACAAATAACTAAGGGGTTCCATTGGTAAGGGTGTCACATTGGTGAGAGAGACACAAACTACTCAAAGTTGCTGTGACGGTGTTCACCGTCACTGGGAGTGAAAGACAGATCATTAATGGTTTGAATTGCTTCAGATGGGACAGTAATATTTGTCAGCAATATCTCTCAGGAAATGTAGGAAGATGAATGGTTTGATGTTTCAGATTGCTAGATAGTGAGATGGGGTGGGGTTTGTTATTGGTAAGTGCCTGTATTCCATTGTTCTGTCTGCCTCAAGATAAACTTATTATGGGATGTATATGTGTAAGTGGATTGGCTGCTAAGGAGGAGGGGAGAGTGTCCCACAGTGTATATCTTTTTGTGCATGTGTTTGAATAAACAGTCTGTTTTCACCCCTTCATGAAGTCTCAACTCATGTTTAGGGGAATATGCTACAAGGGATTGCTATGCTCTTCATACTCCCTTGGATAATCACTAAGCTCTTGTAAGAGCTTGTTCCTGCTTCACTCTCTTGGGAAAGAGAGGTTCACCCACGGGAACGTAGAGCCTTGTTCTAGGTCCAGGGTGGGTAGGGGACGGCGAGACCCCAATCAAGCTGCAGCGGTTCGAGGGGTCTGAGGTGGTTATGGTGTCTTGTGGAGTGCTTGGAGCCCTCAGGAAGCACTAGGAGCATCCATCAACGGAGGTACCCAGTCGGGGTGCCGGTTGACAGTTTCAATACTAGAAATTCAAATAAATATTAAAAAGCCTATTGGTGGTTCCGCCTATTTATTTTTGTAAAAACTTCATATTGGTGCTTTATCTTCAATTATACATGTGTTCTACTCTTTATGGCAGTGATGGTAAACCTTGGCATCCCAGATGTTATGGAACTACATTTCCCATGATGGTCATGCACTCTGCAGTGCAGTTGAGTATCATGGGAATGTAGCTCCAAAACATCTGGGGTGCCAAGGTTCGCCATCACTGCTTTACGGGATGAAACATAGATATACAAATAGGAAGATCCAGACAGCCTCAGTCCAATACATTCACTTTTATTCATATAAAAACAGTCTATACAGCAAATGGAGGTGGAAATATCCACTTTAGCTAACGCGTTTCACACCGTAGCTGGTGTTTAGTCATAGCTAAATTAACAGGCTGAAACACTGATATTCATGTATGAATAAAATTACCTAATGTGTCCACTCAAACAATACCATGTGCAGCCAATAGAAGACGTTCAAAAGTAATTACGGAAAAAAGGCAATCAGATCAACTCATGTAACATCAAAATACTCCATGAACCTATTGTTGTGAAATAACCCTTGCACCATTTCAAAATAGAAAATGTATAAATGTAAAAACAAAACAATCAATAGTTTAAAATAAAAGTGTTAAATTTTGTGGCAGATATGCCAGGATATGAAAATCTAGACAGCTGGAAGAGCATGACTAATGGGTATATAAGTATAAAGTAGTGTACCTCAAAGACACAAAATATCCGGGGATGTTGATAGAATTTTGATCTCTAAAAATATATCTGAATTAAATACCCCTGCAGAAATCCAGATAGATCATCTGGCACAAATGCAACAACAAAAAATAACGTAACCAAGGCTATATCTATACAAAAGGATAAAAATATCACATAAGCATATAGCAAAAAAAAAGGGAAACACATAAAATACAAACATTCTGAATGCAGAATATGGGATATGCAATATGATAATCAAAGCCTGATAGAACATTAACGCCCAACTATGTTTAGGTTTGTTCTTTTTTGTCGTTGCATATGTGCCAAGATGATCTATCTGGATTTCTGTAGAGGTATTTAATTCAGATATATTTCTAGAGATGAAAATTCTATCCACACCCCTGAATATTTTGTGTCTTTGGGGTACACTCATTTATACTTGTATACCCATTAGTAATGCTTTTTCAGCAGTCTAGATTTTCCTATCCTGGCACATCTGCAATAATATGAACACTTTTATTTCATACTATTAATTGTTTTGTTTTTACATTTATACATTTTCTATTAGGAAATGGCGCAAGGGTTATTTCACAACAATAGGTGAATGGGGTATTTTTATGTTACATGAGTTGATCTGATTGTCTTTTTGCCATAATTACTTTTATATGTATTCTATTGGCTAGTGCGGCTGTCCAGATCTTCCTATATCTTCCTATATCCAGTATAGTGGTATACTACCTGTTTATGAAACATAGATAAATGAATTGATAACCATTTAATAAGAACTATACTAAAGCTGGAAAACATGCATTGTTGGGGGTCTAGAGGACCAATTTATAAAAAAACATGGTATGACATGTTAAAAAGTAATACTATTTTGAATTAAACCTAATAAATATGTTTTTTTAAGTAATTCTATATGTTTGAATCAATAAGGTAGAATAAATATGGCCCTATAGAGTGAAATGAGAGTACACTATTGTGATGTTGCAATGACTCTGCCAGGTCCATAATGAGAACGGATGAGAACATTGCTCTAGCTAAACAAATGCAAGGAACATTCTTTGCATTACGCATATATACTGCATTCAAACCCATCACAGTAAGTGCTTTATCATAGTTATGCTAATATTTGCTTTTCTAATAAACCTGCATACTTTAAAAGGTCAAAAGAAAACAAGCTGTTACGGCTGCAGCATGCTGTATTCTTAATTTGTGTAGGAATGCCTTAGCTTTTAACTCAGAATTGTATTTCAATACATTCTATTATATTCCGAAATGAAATTCTTTGGGACAGTACTAGCTTTGGAGTAAATAAAAATATTGTAAATACTGCATGTGCCCTAATCTGTAAAAAGACAGAATGTAGAAGCGACAAATGTCAAATGAGGTGAGCGCACTAAAATAATATATTGCCAAGTTCATCCATACAGTACAGCTGTGTCTGTATCATTTGCCAACTGTTATATTTTTCTAAACAGTTGACAAATACTTGAATATCTGTCATAATTTCCCTTTAATCTTTAATCATGTGCAGCATGGAATGGGTGGGGGCAGGGGTAAAATAATCAGGCCCTACTGCAAAGCACAGAATTGTCTATCTGACTTTGGAAGCTTCCTGAGAGGAGAGAAGAGCACCCTCTCAGGATCTCATCCTTGCTGCTCCTTCATTGTCCAATTACGGAGAGGAATATAATGAGCTACACTACTAATTAGTAGTGCCATTCACAGGAACTTACCTGCAGTAGGTTCATTAGGCTGGGCCTTCAATTGTTTATTGTTGGCCTTCTCCCCCAACTGTGGTCTCCTTGTTTGGTGGTCAGCTCAGGTCACTTTGACCACCTGTTAAGGAATCTGTCTCCTTCCTTCTGTACTTTCTGGGTCCTGTTATGTTTTTGCTTCTTTAGTTTCTTTTTCTCCCCCAAACTGTACTTGTTTTTTCTGTACGCTAAACCATTTTATGCACCACAGCACAAGCATACTGCCCTATGTATCTGTTTAGATGGGCTGCACACATGCATGGATATGACCAGGTGCACAACTCCTGATTGGTCTTCAATCCTTTAAAAGGGCCAACATTTGTACAGTTTGGCCATTGTATTGTTCAGATTTTTGTTTTGCATTGTTTTACAGAGCAGCAACTGCTAACATAAGCTAACAAAGATTCAGTATGACATACTGTATATGTTTTATCCATTATTTGCAGCCAAACCTGTCTGCCTCTCATTCACACATACATATCCTTCTTTTAGGTCGTTGTACAGATCTGTGTGAATATTTGCATATTTAAAAATGGATCTTCATCCTCAGATTTACTATTTTTTTTACAGAAAAGTGCAACCCTCCTTCCCCATGCACACCAAAATAACTGTGCACAGTGCTTACTATGTTTTCTGAAAAAGAGCTTCTTTTCTCAGAGAAAAGGTGCAAGAGCTCACCCCCCCCCCCCATCTCCAGGTTACGCTTGTCTCTGCCCCCTACACACCTCTAGGTCTTTCCCAAGAACCCCCCCCTTTAGAGAACAGGTAGCCAATATATTCAGCAAAGGGACATTCCCATAGATTCCCATAGATTCAGCTAAGAGATGCCCCAATCCAGTGAAGAGGCATCCCAATCCAGCAAAGAGACATCCCCAAATATTTGGCAAAGAGACATCCCTATCCAGCAAAGAGACATCCTCAAATATTCAGCAAAGAGACAGCTCAGTCCAGCAAAGAGACAGCCCCCTTTATTCAACAAAGAGATGGCCCCATATACTCAGCAAGGAGATGTCTGAATCCAACAACGAGATAATCCAAATCTAGTAAATAAACATCCCCATATATTTTCGCAAAGGGACCTCCCCATATATTTTGTAAAGAGATCCCCAAATCCAGCAAAGAGACATCCCAATCCAGCAAAGAGACATACCCATATATTCAACAAAACAATGGCCAATCCAGCTAAAAAATCATCCCCAAATGTAAAAGTGTAGGGATGTTCCACGCAAATAGTTTAATTGCATACTAATATCAGAGCTGCTGCCTTCATTAAGACACCTATCTAGAGAGTCTGTAGATAAAAGTTTAAGAGGTAGTGGGTATGGCGCTGCTCTGCTAGGTATAAGTGTGTGTTTCCTTTTAAATAAAAATGGTGCTTTAAGTTTTGTGTGTCAACACATAATTATGTGAAACAATTTATATAATCAATATGAACATTAAACATTGTTTAAATACTTATTAATATGTGCAAAATACTTCTTAACTACTTACCGACCAGCCGCTGCAGATATATGGTGACAAGTCGGCAGGCTCCCGCGAAACGCCAAACCCGTTTGGAGCTGCGTAGGAGCGATCGTGGGGGCATGCGTGTCTCCCCATTCGCCAATAGGGAAGCTGTTCTGTGGGGCCAGCGGCAAGATTGCTCCCTGTGGAGACAGAACGGCAGTCTGCTGTTGTAAACACAGCAGACCGTTGTTCTGTAAGCAATCAACACAGGGCTCCTGTGTTTCTCCTATTAACCAGTTGCCGACCGCCGCAAGTACATATACTGCGGCGGTCAGTCCCGGCCAGGCAAAGTGACGTAAATATACGTCATTTGCCTGTCACTTGCTTGTGAGCCAATAGCGGGCGAGCGCATGGTGGAGAGGGAGAAAGGCAGGCGGCTGATGTAAACAAGCCGCCTGTCATTCTCCCCAGTGTAGGAATGGTGATCATACGGTTCTACTATGTAGGACCGTTGATCACTGTTCCTACACTAGTACCCATGTCCAATCACAGTAAGAAGCATGCCCCTAGGGACACACTTAACCCCTCCTTCCCCAATAAAGTTAACCCCTTCCCTGCCAGTGTCATTTTGCAGTAACAGTGCATATATATAACACTGATTACTGCAGTAATGTCACTGGTAACCCCAAAAGTGTCAAAAATGTCAGTCAAGGGTCCGATCTGTCCGCCGCAATGTCGCAGTACCGTAAAAAAATCGCAGATCGCCACCATTACGCATTAAAAAAAACCACCAAAAATGACAAAAATCTTTCCCTTAGTTAGTAAATGCAATAACTTTTGCGCAAACCAATCAAAATACGCTTTTTGCGATTTTTTTTTTTTTTTTTTTTTTTACCAAACATATGTAGCATAAAACAAATTGGCCTAAAATGTTAAAAAATTTTGATTTTTAAATTTTTTTTTTGGGGGGAATTTCATATAAAAAAATTGTGAAAAATATTGTTATTTTTGCAAAATTGACGCTCTCTTTTTGTTTATAGCGCAAAAAGTAAAAATCGCACAGGTGATCAAATACCACCAAAAGAAAGCTCTGTTTGTGGGAAAAAAAGGACGGCAAATTCGTTTAGGTACATCGTCGCATGACCGCGCAATTGTCCGTTAAAGTCATGCAGTGCCGAATCGCAAAAAAAACCCTGGTCGGAATGGGGGTAAAAACTTAGTATAAAATAATTAGTCCAACATAATTTTTTTAAATTTCCAAAATTAAGGTACTGGTGCTCTTTTATCTATTCTTGTAACACATCTAGTGCAGGTGCTCCACTCTGTGCTCTCCTTATATTATTGTACTCACCAGAGGGTGCTCCCCTCAAGGGGGTATCTCATTTTTACAATTAAACCACTGTGTAACAGGACCTCGATTTACGTTTTTTTTTTTAAGCTTTCTCTCCTATAGTCAATTTGCCTCTTCTCTTCAGTTGTTGTATGTAAAAAGAAATGACATCCCATAGTGCAATATTGTTTTACATATTTATTCCAGTGAACGAAAGGACAGGCACTTACATTTGTTCAATGTTTGATAAGCAAAGTACAGTACCAGGAAATCCGGGTTGTCTATGCGTTCCACATCTCCAAATATTCAGTAAAGAGACAGCCCAATCCAGCAGAGACATCCCCATATAGCAAAGAGATGGCCTATTCCAGCAAAGAAACAGCCCAATCCAGCAAAGAAACAGCCCAGTCCAGCAAAGAAGCAATCAAAAGCACAGCACAGCCCCAATCAGCAGCATTGTCAGTTTACCGGAAGATGTCTAAAACCTTGTCTCCACAGTGAACACTGAGTGAAGTCTACAAACTAAGTGAGCTCTTAGCTGTATCACCTTATGCCAACACCGTGGCCACCCTGCTTTTCTACAATACATGCAGGCTCAGAGAGAGTGCTTTGCTACCACACTGTCTCTGGCCGAGGTGCCTGACAGGCGTTCCAGCACGTTCTTCCAAAAAAAAACTCTGCTCCTGGGATATGCACGTCACATATCCCACGTGACATAGTGCTTCATGCCCAGTGCCTCATCCTCTGCAGACGTGCGGGCTGAACCAGGAAGAGCCAGTGGGCCTCCCAATGATGCTACAATGATCCTGGTGGCATGCGACCAAGAGGTGGCAGAATACAAGAGGATCTAAGTGGGAGAACTGGATCCTCTGGGTGGGTGGTTATCAGAAATGTGCACAATGAACTGCTCCGATAAGCAGGGGAAAAAAAAAAGGGGGGCGAAGATCCATTTTACACATAATATTTCACTAAGTTAGAGACCATCTTGTACATGATGACTTGCCTTTTTCCTGTCACTACTATAAAGGCAAAGTAATGACATTACCCACAGCAAATTTTTGTTTCAGTTTTCTAGTAGTTTTTTTTATCTGGAAGTGTCTCTATTGTGCTATCTTTGATCAGTTTGGTTGCATACAAATGCATTAAAATGTGTCAACCGGCATTTATGTTGCACCTTGTCCCTTTGACTCTCATTCTTCCTGAGTGGAGATTAGACAAATGTAACAATGCAATGCCTTCCTCATAAAATTATATTTTAGAAATAGGAAAATCAAGACATTTGGTGTACTCAAGTCAATGGATGGAATGACAGCCACAATAGATGACATGACAACCAGACAGCTTGCATCTTCATAAAGAGAAGCCAGCAACGTAAACCTCTTTATTTCCTCAGTGCAATACTCTAGGCAGATATAAAAGACACAAATTAATGCAGATAGGTATTCATTAATACATCAGTAGATGTTTTTTTTTTTTTTATAGCTTGTGTAAGTACATGAATTTGACTTGCTCAAACATCTTGCAATCTCCTATATAGCGGCACTTAGACTAGAAGAGGGAGGGGCAGGACTGCATGCCAATCAGCTGTTCTGCATACAAATACAGCATTTTGACAAGGAACATGCTGATAGGAGGCGAGAACAGACTAAACAGATGGATTACCAATCTGCTGATTTTTTATTACTGCCCAATTAGCAGGCTGGGGGTTGAGAGGACACCACTGTATTTTTTTAAGTATAAGTGGTGTCATCCATGTAAGTGTGCTGTCTGGCAGGTCCCTATGAATCTCAAGACAGAAATGCAAATCCTTTTAGAAGGTAAAACAGCTCCTCTATACAGTATCTCAAAAAAGTGAGTACACCCCTCACATTTTTGTAAATATTTTATTATATCTTTTCATGTGACAACACTGAAGAAATGACATTTTGCTACAATGTAAATTAGTGAGTGTACAGCTTGTATAACTGTGTAAATTTGCTGTCAAATCAAAATAACTCAACACATAGCCATTAATATCTAAACCACTGGCAACAAAAGTAAATACACCCCTAAGTGACCATGTCCAAATGGGGCCCAAAGTGTTAATATTTTGTGTGGCCACCATTATTTCCCAGCACTGCCTTAACCCTCTTGGGCATGGAGTTCACCAGAGCTTCACAAGTTGCCACTGGAGACGACATCACAGAGCTGGTGGATGTTAGAGACCTTGCCCTCCTCCACCTTCTTATTAAGGATGCCCCACAGATGCTCAATAGGGTTTAGGTCTGTAGCCATGCTTGGCCAGTCCATCACCTTTACCCTCAGCTTCTTTATCAAGGCAGTGGTCCCCTTGGAGGTGTGTTTGGGGTCGTTATCATGTTGGAATACTGCCCTTTGGCCCAGTCTCTGAAGGGAGGGGATCATGCTCTGCTTCAGTATGTTACACTACATGTTGGCATTCATGGTTCCCTTAATAAACTGTAGCTCCCCAGTGCTGGCAGCACTCATGCAGCCCCAGACCATGACACTCCCACCACCATGCTTGACTGTAGGCAAGACACACTTGTCTTTGTACTCCTCACCTGGTTGCCCACACACGCTTGACACCATCTGAACCAAACATGTTTATCTTGGTCTCATCAGAACCCAGGGCATCAGGTCGTGGTTTCAGTAATCCATGTCCTTAGTCTGATTGTCTTCAGCAAACTGTTTGCAGGCTTCTTGTACATCATCTTTAGAAGAGGCTTCCTTCTGGGATGACAGCCATTCAGACCAGTTTGATGCAGTATGCGGCGTAAGGTCTGTGCACTGACAGGCTGACCCCCCCCACCCCTTCAACCTCTGCAACAATGCTAGCAGCACTCATACGTCTATTTCCCAAAGACAACCTCTGCATATGATGCTGAGCATATGCACACTCAACTCCTTTGGTTGACCATGGCGAGGCCTGTTCTGAGTGGAACCTGTCCTGTTAAACCGCTGTATGGTCTTAGCCACTGTGCTGCAGCTCAGTTTCAGGGTCTTGGCAATCTTCGTCTAGCCTAGGTCATCTTTATGTAGAGCAACAATTCTTTTTTCAAGATCCTCAGAGTTCTTTGCCATGAGGTGCCATGTTGAACTTCCAGTGACCAGTATGAGAGAGTGAGAGCGATGATACCAAATTTAACACACCTGCTCCCCATTCACACTTGAGACCATGTAACACTAACAAATCACATGACACCAGGGAGGGAAATGGCTTATTGGGCCCAATTCTGACATTTTTACTTAGGGGTGTGCTCACTTTTGTTGCCAGCAGTTTAGACATTAATGGCTGTGTGTTTTGATGGGACAGCAAATGTACACTGTTATACAAGCTGTACACTCACTACTTTACATTGTAGCAAAGTGTCATATCTTTTCATGTGACAACACTACAAAAATGTCAGGGGTGTACTCACTTTTGTGAGCTACTGTATGTGTTTGTTTTGTATTTATCTGTTTGCTGAAGTTCAGGCCTAAAGTTTTACTAAACCCACAACAATAAAATCTTTAAAGTCTGTAAATGCAGTAAAGCATGCTTGTTATAATCACTGTGGAATCGAAAGGGGTTAATCTTCTACATTGCGTAAAAATGCTGTTTGATCCTGTCTTCTCTGACCCTCCCCTTCTGCCCCAATCCCCAATCTCCTGACAGAACAGAGGCTTGGGGGCAAGCTGCACATGCTCAGTTTGGTGTGTATTACTAGAGAGTTTTTCTTTTTTCTTGGAGTGCAGGGCCAATCAGCACTGTCCAGGCAGACAGTCAAATGTCCTGTCCTGCAGCATTATAGGACAATCAGAGGAGAATGAAAACTCCTTCTACAAGCTTTAACCAGTGCTCTGCTGGGACTTGATAGAAGTCACAAGACTGATAAATACTGCTGATAAGAAAAGGTATTCAGCAGTTTATATTTACTAAAACTATTTTATTTCCATGTTCTGTGTACTGTGGGAGACCAGATATAGTTAGTGAATGATGGGTCCAGGGTTTAGTAACACTTTAAAAATTAGAGTGTTTCCATTCACAAGGTATTGGTCCTTACTGCATAGCCGTAATGGATAAATAATATTCTGCCTGAGCTGAAAGTTTAGTAAAATTATTATACGCAAAAAGCTTCAACAATGAAGATATTATTATTGTCATTTTTTTAAATCACTGTCCATGATCACTGAGTCTTTAAATGCATTCTGAATTTCTCAAAAAAAAAGGTAATTATGGGCTATTTTCACAGTGAAAATAACTGTCACAGCACCTGTAGGTCCATCACATGAAAATAAAAGAAACAAAGGTGATGTGTGGTAAAAGAGTGCTAATAATAACAGTAATAATAATAATA
>NC_138770.1:213323833-213408833 GCF_965119305.1 Pelophylax lessonae
CTATCACTAACTAGTCTTTAAACTGTTCCCACCCCACCATCTAAGACCCATATTACCTAACTTTTAGAAGAAAATGTACCGTATATACTTAACTATTTGCAGGGCACTCCAGTCTGGTCACATGATCTTGTGTGTCAGTCAGCACTGGCTAAAGGAGTGAGAGCTGGATAATGAATGAAATGCCTGAACGGTGACATCACCCATAGGTTTACTATGGGCTATCCTTTGTCAGTGCTCCATCCTCTCCCCTGAAGCTGCTATAGTTGATAGAGGGAGAGCCAGTCATATGACTGGACTGGAGCAGCCTGGTAAGTAGGTAAGTATATGCATCTTGTTTCTACAGGTTAGTTAGTATAGGTGTTAGAAGGGGTTTGGGAACAGTTTTAAGATTAGTTAGTGATAGCCCATTATTCTACTTTAACCACTTCTGGACCAGAAAGTTTTACCACCTTAATGACCCTTTTTGTGATACGACACTGCGTTACTTTAACGGACAATTGCGCGATCGTGCGACGCTGTTCCCAAATAAAATTGATGTCCTTTTTCTCCCACAAATCGAGATTTATTTTGGTGGTATTTGATCACTTCTGTGATTTTTTTTTTGCGCTATAAACAAAATAGGAGCGTCAATTCTGAAACAATATTTTTTACTTTCTGCTATAAAACATTCCCGATAAAAAAAATTAAATCTATTTTTTCATAATTTTAGGGCAATATGTATTCTGCTACATATTTTTGGTAAAAAAAAAAAAAACAATAAGTGTATATTAATTGGTTTGCGCAAATGTTATTGTGTCTACAAACTATGGGAAAGACTTGTCATGTTTATTTTTTTTTTTTTTACCAGTAATGGCGGCGACATTGCGATGGACGGATCGGACACCTAACTGACATTTATGACACTTTTGGGGGGACCATTGACATTACTACAACAATCAGTGCTAAAAATATGCACTGTTGCAGCACTAATGACACTGGCAGGGAAGGGGTTAACACCAGGGGGTGATCAAAGGGTTAAATGTGTCCCTAGGGGGTGCTTTCTAAATGTGTGGGGGATGGGCTTGCTGAATGAACACAGAGACCTGTGTTCCTAAATAAGAGGAACACAGGATCTCTGTGTTCATTACTGACAGAACAGCGCCATTCTGTCTCCACTGGGAGAGATCGCAGGTGCCTGGCAGAAATCTGGCGGAAAACACGGCCCACTGGACCTGGTGATTGTCTCTGCCTGTAGCCAATCCGTGTGTGCACCCCCACTTGTGGTCCCGCGAAACAACGTACAGTTACTTCGTCTCGCGGGACAGAGCAGACCTACCACAGTATATGTACTGCTGGCGGTCCGCAAGTGGCTATAGGCGGAAACAGAACTTATTGCTACCCAGGAAACACTAATTATTATCTACTTTTATATTATTTCTCTAACAATTTATCTAACAATTTATTTAAGTGATTCTTTCTAGCTGTCAAAAGTAAAAAAGGGAAATAACAGACCAATACAAAGACAACAGAAAAAACAAAGTTTCTAACCCTTGCCTAAAGCCTCGTACACACGCACCGATTGTTGGCCGTAAATTTTCAGCCAACGTCCGATCGGCCAATTGTCGGCTTGTTAGTATGATGCTTCGGACAACCAACTACGACTTTTCGGCCGAACAAAATCTGGTGTGCATGCTGTAAAATTTTTGTTGGCCGTCACCAGAACGGCCAATTGTTCGTCAGTCAGTACAGATTTCGGCAGACAAAAGTCAGATGAGCAAGACTGGGCATGCTCAGAGAAGAAAAAACACACGGAAAGTAAACCAGAACATGACATCACTTCTGCAGGTGGTTGTTGTTGGTGACAAAATTCGTGTGCAGTCTAGAGCACATTTCAACCAACACAACAACACTGGACAAAAGACGGGCGATCGGTCGGCCAACAATCGGTGCGTGCGTACGGGGCTTTAGTATAACAATTTTGGCTGGCGTTCAACCTTAATCTAGGAAATCAGAGGAAAAAAAACAAAAAACATTTTTTAAATATGACTTTGGGTGAGTTACACACAGTATTAGTTAAATGCTATACTTATTTGTTTGTGTATACAGTCATATGGGTAACGGATCCATTTGGTGATTACACTATTCCCCAGTTTACACTATATTAGGACATGATATGACAGGGTCCACTGTATTATACCTTACCATTATTGTCACAGCTTAAAGTAGCTCTTTTCAACTGGGGTTGGAACCCTAGGGTTTCCTCGAGCTTGTTGGGGGATCCTTGCGCAAAAAAAAAAAAAAAAAAAACAATTTCTGCCATTTAGATAAGTAACCACTGCAATCAATGATATTTTAGCTATCTGTAGGGTGGGGGGTTCTTCTCACTTACCCCAAGTTGTAAAGAGAATTCTTCCCAGTAATCATTACTTTGATGTGCCATGAGCTGTAGAATCAATAATTATTAGCAGGGGTTCCCTGAGACTGAACAGTTATTTCAAGCATTCATCTATGTTAAAAAGGTTGAGAAAGGCTGACTGAGAGATACATAGCATGCAAAAAAGTATCCTATGATAAAAATGGTTAAAATTAGGTTAAAATGGGGCATGGCCTGAAGTTTATAATGTAGTTAAAAATTCTGTGCTCAGAAAACAAAATAGGCAATTAAACATCTAATGTTATATCAGTGTGTAACAAACATTTGTACCTAGGTCAGCTCTTAATGCAATTACCTACTGTATATTTACAGGCGTTTTGTATAAGATAAGGGTACGGAGAATGGAACATTGTTTGTTGAATAATGTTTTCTTATGATTTCATTCAACAAATGTGTCTTTTTACAGCTAAGCTATGTGTACAACTAAACTGTACTTTTAGCACCAATATGAAGATGAGTGCATGTTGCTAGAATTGTTTTCTAATAATCATTTGATTGCCCCAATGGATCATGAATGGCTACAGTCTGCTCTATCATGAATTATCAATTGTGTAAGTTTGTTACAGCACGTGATCATCAGGAATTGCTATAAAAGCCTTTGGGGAGGAGGTTTTTATAACTGAACAAAGTAACACAGCACTAAAAACATCACAAATAGTGCAGTTTAGGCTCTAAAGTGGGCTATGATGCATCAAAGATAGGAAGGATTTGACTAGCACTGAACTGTGATTACAATGTATGTATATTCCCACTTAAAGTAAGCCTGTTACAAACCTGAAAAAAACAAACTAATCCTTTCATCACATTAAAGGATCAATAGGATGGCATTATATGGGAGAGATAGGAAATATTTCACTGAAGGTAACCCTGATTATGTGCTTTTCTAATATATGCTCACTTTGCATTGCTAAGGTCTGTAAAAGATTTAATTTAATATTGTACAGGGTAAAAAATGTTATCTAAAGATCCAGAAATAAGCAAATAATTCCCTGGGAGCAGGTCCTCATCAAAGGATCTTAATGGTGAGGATAGAATTTGAACTCCCTGCAAGCTGCAAGGTTCATTACCCATCCATACAGGTTTAAATCCATTGAAGAATAAAAGCATCAGGTTGGGAACTGAGATGCAGATTCTAAAAGCCAGTAAACCAAGCCAGCAGACAAAAAGGAAAACATTAAGCACACACATCAAACAGGAACTAGGTCAGGTGCCGCAGGCTGAGTTCAGTAGATCACAGCAGAGGACAAGGGTAAACTTGGGGCAAAGTCATGATCCAAATGAAAAGACTGGTACTGGAGGAGAGCTAGAAAAAAGCAAGACTTTTCAGCAATATGCATCAATAAAAACAGAACTTTAAAGTCGGTTTGACACTGGCAGTTAATGACTCATGAGCCACTATTCACACTGTTCATTTAAATGTTTGTAGACACTTGACCATCACACCTGTTAAATGCCCAAAAATATGTGGCTACACATCCAAGTAAATAAGGTTAGACATTTCCATTAAAAAGTACCATTAATGCTATACCATACAAATACAGTTTTGGTGATTTTGCACATCCAACCTGGCAACAGTTAGATGATGACCTATTTTCTGTTTCAGCCTGACTGTGCCCCTGTGGACAAAGGCAATTCCACACTGAAATGGTTTGAATATTTTGTTGTGTAGGAGCACAAGTGGCCTGCACAGATCCCTTAACTCAACCCTACTTAACGTGAGATAAACTGGAATCCAGATTGTGATCAAAGTTTTCCAATACCAGACTTCACAAATGGACACAAATTCCCACATGTCACACCTCAAAATATTGTATAAAGCCTTCCCAAAGGAGAAGAGGACATTATAGTTGCAAAGGGGAAAGGGGCAGGGAGAGGTAACTATATTATGACTATGGTTTTGGAATATCCAACACAAAAGTCCAACAAGCTCTTACAGGTGTGATGACTAGGTGTTTTAAGTTAAAGGTGTACTGGATGGTAAACAATATGCACTAATTTACTACAGATTGTTTATTTTGCAAGGGAAGTTGCACTTTGTAAGGGAATTTTACCCAGAGCTTAGTGAATGAGGTGCAGCTTTGCTGACTTCTATCCTCTAATCATGTGTTTGTTTTTTATATTCCTTGCAATTGATTGGATATTCTTTTTAAAGTCACTAAAATTGGAATTGCATGCATTGCACTTACTGTCATGGTCCTGTTTTAGTCTAGCCACTTAGAAAGCATTGGTCTGAGAAACATCTTTACCTGTTTAGCTTTTGATGCATTTTTCATTATAAATTATCACACACAAATACACTATATTATCAAAAGTATTGGGGCAGCTGACTTTACATGCTAATGGAATTTATTGGCATCCCAGTCTTAGTATGTAGGGTTCAATATTGAGTTGGCCCACCCTTTGCAGCTATAACAGCTTCAACTCTTCTAGGAAGGCTGTCCACAAGGTTTAGGAGTGTGTCTATGGAAATGTTTGACCATTCTTCCAGAAGCGCATTTGTGAGGTTAGGCACTGATGTTGGGGAGAAGGCCTGGTTCGCAGTCTGCATAATAATTCATTCCAAAGGTGTTCTACTGGGTTGAGGTCAGGACTTTGTGTAGACCAGTCAAGTTCCTCTACCCAAAACTCACTCATCCATGTCTTTTTGGACCTTGCTTTGTGCACTGGTGTGCAGTCATGTTGGAACAGAAAGGGCCATCTTCAAACTGTTCCCACAAAGTTTGGTGAGCATGAAATTGTCCAAAATGTCATGGTATGCTGACAACTCAAGAGTTTCCTTCACTGGAACTAAGGGGGCAAGCCCAACCCATGAAAAGACAACCCCACACCATAATCCCCCCTCTACCAAATGACTTGGACCAGTGCACACAGCAATGTCCATAAAGACATGGATGAGCAAGTTTGGGGAGGAGGAGCTTAACTGGCTTGCACAGACATGAATTAGAGCATAGACTGTGAGCCAGGCTTTCTCTCCAACATCAGGGCCTGACCTCACAAATGCACTTCTGGAAGAATGGTCAAACATTCCCATAGACACACTCCTAAACCTTGTGGACAGCCTTCCCAGAATAGTTGAAGCTGTTATAGGTGCAAAGGGTGGACCAATTCAATATTGAACCCTACAGACTAAGACTGGGATGCCATTAAAGTTCATGTGCGTGTAAAGGCAGGCGTCCCAATACTTTTGGTAATTTAGTGTATATGGGAATATAAGCCCATGTGTACTTTTGGACTTTTGATACTCTGATCAGCAAACCCAACCTCTGTTTCTAATTGCAGACGTAAAATGGTTTTGTCCTTCAGAAATATGAATTAGCATGCTAGGTACTGGTACATTTTTGTATGTAGTGAATAGTCAGTAAAAATTATTCTCAAGCATGCATAGTCCTAAAAAGCAGAGCACAGCATTTCTCTCCAGGAATTATAGACATATATAGAAATGAAAAAAAGAACTAATTTGCTTTGCAACTGTTAACATTAAATGCAAATTAGGCATTTCCTTTCCTTTCTACTTTCCATTTTTATATAACACCAACAGAATTTTTATGCTTTGGAATATGCTAATACAAATGTTTAGCTCTATTGATCTCTGTTTATCACAAACTTTCTGTAACAAAAGCATTTTAGATTCTCTTTTCCAATTCAATAAAACCTTGCTGAAATCTACCTAGGAGTAAACCAGATTGTAAGTTCTTTCAAGCAGAGATTTCAGTTTCAGTCCCTTCGACAACCCCCATATCTTTATTTATTAGCCTCTTACTCGGATATGGATTTGGGTTTTGGAAAGTGTGTCTAAGCACGCATTAAATTTATTTTTCAAATAAGGTTTTATATTTGATGGTGATACAAGCGTATGAGGCTAATCCCACTCACAGAGCGAAGATTTCTGCTGCTGGTAATTTAGAATGGAATGGCACTCACACAATACTTCACACATTCCATCATAAAACCCCTTTTAGTTACTGGTACAATCACACTGATAAAGGTTTTATCAACCAGCAAGGATAAAGGAGAAAAGTATGCATGGAAATATTATTGATGGATGCATACAGTAATCTTGGCTCTAGATTTGGGTGCAAACTAATATTTTTTATGCTGTTGCTTCTGAAAATGCTATTATATTTCAACAGCAAAGTGTGATCCCAGTGAAGTTCAGACAATACCATTAAATTATATCCATAAGACTCTTTTTAAATTGTTAAAGGAAATGTGTACTGAGAAAATATGGAGGCTGCAATTTCTGACCTCTCTTTTTAAAAAGTCTAATTGCCTGGCCATCATTCTGATACAGTAACTTTAATATTTTCTTGGTCACTGATGTGGAATAGACTTGACTCTGACTGTCTTATCTGCAGACTAGTAACAAGTCATTACTTTAAAAAATACTAAAACAAAAATGAACCAGGAAACTCTAATTTTTAAAAGAAGGCCGCTATTGACATATTCTGCATGTTAACTTGCAAACTATGCTTGGCTAGGTAGATTGAACAAGTAAAAGATGTGGTAAAACAAATTATCTTATTCTTTAGTTTCTCTTTACTGCTGGGTATGTGACCAAAGGCCTAGGCACATACTTACATAATTTCTGTTGAAGTAGAGGATAAGAGGACAGGTTGGCTCATTTTCCCTGCCAGTAGATATCATCTAACCAATACCTGGCATGTTGATTCCATAACCAGCAGTGTAGTTATTCTAGTGTAGTATTTGTTCCAGGTACAAATGTATTTTAGCTCTTCTATTTTTCTTTACTTATATATTTAAGCAAACCTTTTAACATACATTTGAAAAATTAAAAAATCATATATATTTGTACAGGCTTATTTAATAATAGGTTAATAAAAGGGTTTTATTTGCATTCATATATTTTGTCTGATGTTGCATCTTCATCTTGTGGCATCTTGTGTAGCAATTGCTGCCCTGCAAACCTTGCATCAGCTTCTAAATTACAGAACCCTGTAGTTAAAGGGAAAGTATTATGGCTTTGAATTATTTATTAAGTTTAGAAATTTACTTTAACTGATTGTTTATGTCTATGTTTTACTATTCATATACAAGCTTTGTTTTACAAATAAAAATGAAATACATGACAATAGATCCCAAGGTCCCCCAGAGAAACATGAACTATCTGAAAGCACATCAAAAGTTACCTGCTCACATTGAATGAATAAATCCCTAGACAGAATTATCCAAAAAGAGATACGTTCCTTCTCAGACATATTCAATAGTGTATGTTTAGCTTGAGCTACTGAGTTCTCTAGACTGTTTTCAACAAAGATATGAGACAGAGAAAAACCTAAAAAGCTCAACCTGGTGGATGGCCTTACTAATATTCATATGCAATATTTCACATTTACCTAACTAAAATAATTTATTTTATAAATAGTTTGTTAGTTCTGACCATACTTAATACAAAAATATCTACTACACCTTTACACGTCCTCTCTAAGAGGAATTAAAACAACTACTGGTCTCTGTTACTTGATGGATGATTATAAGATGTGGGGCAATGAGGTCATGCATTTAGCAAGGGAACAGCTATTAAACTTCAGATGGCCTCTGACCTCTGATTCCCAAGTTATAATGTTAAGCATTTATAATATGTAAGCATTTATAAGTAAATAATCCAGCACAGTTATTATAACATCAAACCATATTCAGATATTATTTTTAAATATACCTTTTATTAGATTTTAAAAACACACAAACATAAACACTTACGAAAAACATATATATATTCACTACAATGTTGCATATCCTGACCTCCAATTTAATCAAACAAAAAGCCAACAAAAATTAAAATTAAGAGGGTGCATTGGGTATTTTGTTATTTGTCAAGGGAGTGGCCAGCAATTTGTGAGCAAAGAAGTTCCTTGTGTGAGTAGGCCCCCACCTCCTTCAGATCACAAAAGTTTGGCATGACTTCTAGCCATAACATACACACCAATGGGCACCCTCAAATAAATAAAAGGTCTCCAAATTTCTGACACTTAAAGGAGGTATCTGAAGGTAACCTTTAATGATTTATGGTCTTATAATTGTGTAAGAAATACATTTGAGGTTATACATCTGTTTATTTTATAGATGATACTACAGTGCCAAAACCCAGCTGGCAAACTCTTCCCAGCCATCTTGTGACAAAAAAAGAATAACATCCTTCTATTTCCCAATAGTTTATCAAGAGAGGAAGGTTTTGTACTGTAACATAATGGATTTATGTGAAATCTCCCTTAACAGCTGAAAATATTATAATTACTAATATATTTCAGTTAGAAGGAAATATATTTCAAGTATTAGTTCCACTTCAAAGATTGGCCTTTTGTTTTCCCTAAACGCATTTCACATGTGTAGGAAACAACAGCCTTCTTTGACCCATCCAACCAGGCTGTGCTCAATATACATTTGCTAGGTACAGTGACCAATTAGGGAGAATTATATTAGCCACAGTACAGAAAGGAGAGGGGGGGGGTATAAGGCTTTGTCACCAAGCTTTGAGTCTCTTTTGTGTGGGGACACACAGTAGGCACCATGCCCCAACCTGAAGTGGAAAGGTAAACTAACTCCATGCTTGTACATTGTATTGTAAATATGGTTGTGGTGGGTAATTTGTAAATATCTTATAAGCCAGGGGACTTATACTGTTAATGTGTTGTAAATACTGTTAAGTGTGTAATTTGTATATAATATGTAACCCTTTCAATAAATGTGTATTGCAGATGGAACTACCTCTTTTGTGTAAGATCTCTCAGGATCTAGATGTGTATAGGTACATACTACTACAATGATTGGGGGTGTATGCACATTTACACATAACCTAGGCAACAGTACTCAACATCAAAGAGTGATTACTAGAAATTAAGTTTCTTTCTTTCAGAGAAGCTTTTAGAAAAGTCCTCACATTAAGACAAAATTATTTTCCTGCGGCATTCTTTAATCCTAAGTAGTTAAAATAAACAGTGGACAGGATTCCAAAGACCTGTTTTTATTGTTTTTATAAAGATGATGACTATACTTAACACCTTGGGTGATACGCAGTAAGCTTTATACAGATACATTTTTTTTTTTAATGAAGGGTTAAAACCATGTGAGTTTGTTTGGGGATTTGGAGACTTCAGATTTAGCCCCGGTTCACACTTATGCGATGCGGGAAGGCTGCGAATCCGCAGCCTGTTCCCGCATCGCAAACGCACCCCCGGCAGTTCACACTGCCATATGCGATACGCTGGGGGAGTCAATGTAATCTTAACGACACCCCCAGTTTGATCGCATATCGCAGTGCGATCTTGCAGTTCACACAGGATCGGAACGCACAAGTGTGAACCGATGTGCGATCCGATCCTGATGCGGCTGCAAAAAAGGGTCCTGTGCGTGTTTTCTGTGGGTGCGGTGCGAATTTAGCCATACAAAGTGTATGGCTAAACTCGCACCGCACAGCCGATCGCATGTATGTGTGAACCGGCTCTTAATAATGTGGAATATTCAGGTTTTCGCATGCCTTTGTTCTTGACTGTTTTTTTTTTTTGTTTTGTTTTATTAATAACAGATAGAGAATTATTCACATCATTCCCTAAACTCAGAAGAGCTTATGATAACAAAAACATACTAAACCTAGTGTATAACGTACAAGTCTGCGGAGGCAGTACCCTGCTTAAATCTGACTTCAGAATCTCAGCACTGCAAGGCATTATAGCAACATGTTGTCGAAAAATATATTTTTCACATATGCTATACACTAATGTTGGCTCCTTTTCAAGTAATGAATTAAAATCATTTTAAAAAAGTTGTTTTAAGGATCCAAGTTTATTTTATATACAATTTTAAATTGCCTCAGTTTTGAAGCAAGTCTCTCAAAGAATAGTTGAGGAACAGGGATGGAGAGGGTCCTTAAATAGTAAAGCAGTTTGGGGAGAATTTGCATTCTATAAGCTGCTATCCTTCCCAGCCAAGATAATTGTATTTTCCTTATTAGGCTGGAATTCTGCCTCAATTTGGGATAGCAGTGGTATGAAATTGCATTTGTAGAGATTGGCAGTCGGGGAGGTTAGTTGAATACCCAGATAAGTTATGGAGGCATTGTCCCAGTTACATGAAAATAGGTGTTTAAGTTCAGTTAGTTGTTTGCTAGGTACACAGACAGGCAGAGGGGAGCACTTGCACTTATTGACCTTATATAAGGATACCATACTGAAGGTCTCAAGTAGCTGTTGGACTGCAACTAGGGATACTGCCGGGTTAGATAAGGTTAGAATAATATCATCCGCAAATAGTCCCAGTTTATGCTGTGTAGGTCCTATGTGGATGCCAGCTAAACTGGCGATAGTGGGCACCCTTGTCTCGTACCATTTGTGAGGCTAAATTGTTGCGAGAGCAGGCCATCATTATATACACGCGCTGACGGGGCAGAATATAGTGCCATAATAGCAGAGTGGATATTGCCTTGGAATCCAAATTTTGTTAGAGTGGCAGATAAGTACCCCCAGTGTACTCTATCAAATACTTTTTCAGCGTCTAGCGCTAACAGAGCTGAAGGGGTATGGTTAAGCTCTATATGTGACAGTAGATTAATCATACGCCTTGTACTGTCTGGGGCCTGTCTACCCTTGAAAAAGCCAACCTGGTCTAGTCCTATAAGTGACGGAGTTATCTGAAGCAATCTGTTGGCCAAAACTTTAGCATAAATTTTAATATCAACATTAAGAAGGGAAATGGGTCTAAAGTTCTGGGGCATGTCTGGGGTTTTACCTGGTTTGGGGATCGTTATTATTACCACTTCCATGATTTCTCTAGGGATCACACCCGTGGAAGCTGCAGTGTTGAAAACTTCAGCTGAATGAGGGGTTAGGATGTGGGGAAATGTTTTGTAATACTACGCGGAGAAGCTGTTGAGCCCTGGTGATTTGTGGAGAGGCAGAGATTTTATCACCGACAGTACTTTATCTTGTGTTATTGGAGCATTAATCGCTTGAAGTGTGGCATTGTCTAGACAGGGAATGTTAAGTGAGTTTAGAAATTGTTGAATGGCTGGTGTAGAGGGTTTAATGGAAGGGTCAGAGTCCTCAAGGTTATATAGGGATGCATAATAGTCTTTGAAAGCTTCAGCAATGTATTTGGGGTTGCTAAAGGATGAGTTTGTCAGGTGGTGCTTAAGGTAGGGTATGCGAGCCTTAAGGTGTGTCTGCTTGAGCTGAGAGGCCAAAAGCTTCCCTTCTTTGTTGTTTTGGGAATACCACAACACTCTCAATCTTTTGTAATGGAAGTCGTAGTCAGCCAGAAGGGTTTGCTTGAGTTCAGACCTCAAATTGGTAAGAGTTGAGAGAATCGGTGCACTCCCATCAGGGGTTTGTTTATGTTGGCTTTCCAGTCTAGTGATTTCTTCCTGTAAGGATTGAATAAGTTGTAATCTATTCTTCTTTTCCCTAGCAGCTTGTTGGATGAGGAGACCCCTAGCTACAGCCTTGTGGGCACACCAGATCGTAGTGGGGGAGCAGGAACCATCATCATTTAACTCAAAATAGTCTGTCAGTTTCTTATGTAGTTCTGCACTAAATTGAGGGTGGGCCAATACATATGTGTTATTATGCCAAAGGGGTCTATGAACCGATTTGGTACTATCCACTATTTCCATGGTGACCGGGGCGTGATCGGACCATGTGATGGAGTGAATGTGAGCTTTGGAGATTTTTTAGAGAGTAAACTTATCTGTCAGTAACAAGTCTATTCTAGAGTAGCTGCCATTAACCCCTGAATAATAGGAATAGTCTTTTTCAGTGGTGTGGAGACCCTCTCCATAGCAGCAAGGACCTATATTCGGTCTACGTCTCCGCCCCACTGAAGAACAATCAATGTCTGTATTCATAACGGCATTAAAATCACCACATAGAATCAATGAACCCTTATTTTGACTATTAGCTAGTTGTACCATTTTCTTAATAAATTTAACCGGCTTTTTGTTTGGTGCATATATGTTCAACAAGGTGTAAAGGGCACCGTTAATCTCAGCTACCAACAGGACATATCTACCAAAATCATCAGATTGTTCGCTAAGTAGCTTGAAAGAAACAGTGTCCCTTATAGCAATTAGGACTCCATTGCGTTTGGAATGGTTATGGGCAGTAAATACATACGGGAATCTTGGATGTGAGCATCTAGGTGTTTTGTCCTTAGCAAAATGAGTCTCTTGAATGCAGATGATGTCGCAACCAGTGTCCAGGGCAGTTTTCCAGAGATTCCTCCTCCTTGCTGGATGGTTCAGGCCTCTGAGTTGAAAGACATCAATTTAAGTGACATGACAAGGTTGAGAAGTGCTTTGGCGCCCTCTAGTGGTAGAAGTGGGGAATAAGGGAAGGGAAAACAGAACATAAGTCATTGGCATAAGGATAACATGGCCATAACAACCGGCCAACAATGCTGAAGTAATTGCTGCAGGAGTTACTCATGTAAAATGATCCAACATCTCTACTAGGATGCGAGCAATCTCGCAATATACTTTGGGGTGTAAAATACATGAACCGAGCCCGGGTCCAAGGGCTTCAGCTGCTGTAAAAATGCAAGGGAAGGAACAACTGAAGTAGGAGCAGAGAATTCTTTCCTTTGGCAAGTATCAGCAGAATGAAAATACAGACAGCTTCATCTGGTCGGCCTATTGGGACCAGATCTCCCCCCAGATCTAGAAGCCGGCAGTTGGGAGTTGTCATCACATGGAAGTAGGCCCCATTGCCTCAATAGCTCAAGTCCTCTGTCCAAGGAATTGATTGTGTGGGAAGCGTTATTCATGGTGACTGTCAGCTTAACAGGGAATCCCCACTTGTACAGTATTTTGTGATTTCGCAGGATTATGGTAATTGGAATCAGGTTTTTGCGGGCGGCCAGAGTTACCTGGGAGAGGTCTGCATACAGCGAAATGCCTGCGAACGGGTCAGGGAGGGACGCATTTTGCCTGGAGTAGCTCATGAGCTGGTCTTTGATGTGGTAGAAGTGTATTCTAGCTATCACATCTCGTGGCACCGCATCAGGGATGTGAGCTAGTTTGGGGAGCCTGTGGGCCCTGTCAATGGTCAAGTCTGCTGCTGTGAGGTCTGGTATGGTTTTCATCATCAGCTGCTGCAGGAATGGTGTGAGTTCAGCGGGTTTCACAGTTTCTGGGACCCCCCTAAACTTGATATTATTTCTGCGGGATCTATCTTTTATATCCCCTACTTGTTTGAGCTGTTTAAGTTCATCTTCCAGTTCAAAATTGACATCAACCAGCTCATTGTGTGCTCCTGTGAATTCGTCCATTTTCTGTTCTACAAAATCCACTCTATCCCCTATTATAGATAGTTCTCTATGAGTGGATCTCATGAAAGTCGCAATGTCTTTCTGGAGGGCCCCCCTTAAAGTTAGCAGCATGTCTTTCATGGTGATGTCAGTTTGTTATAGTTTGCCCTGTGGTGGGGAAGGCATCAAGTTGTAGGCCGCACACATTTGTTTCTTCCATATCCTCACTAACAGATTGATCAGATAGGGCTTTTTTTTGGAAAAAAAAAGATAGGGCTGTCTCATTAGGGCCAGAAAACCTCAGTTTTTGTTTAACAGTGCTTGTAGAGGGGGAGGATGGTGGTGGATGCTGTGCATCATCTGACTCACCCACAGCTCTGCCGGATGACGATGGATGCCCGATGATGACATGCTGAGGAGACAGGCTGCTGTGACTCTCACTGGAGCCATCTTGCCTGACTGGGCCCACTGCTGGGGAGAAGAATTCAGTGACTTTCTTAGGCTTCTCACGCTCTTTTCTTTTCCCTGTCGTAGCCATAATGTTCCTCCGTCAGAAGGGCTTGTTTGTAGCTGAAAATCCTGCTTGGATGGTCGCTGATGATGGCTGCAGAAGACCCGGTGTGCAGAGCGGAGGGATTACACTGCCATCAGCTTGGGCTGCCGGCTCCGCCCCCAGAAAATATATTTATATACATTTTTTTTAAGCCTCCTAAATTTTTCTATTACAATTACACTAATTAAAGTGACCCTTCTGTTTTGATATGTAGAAAGGGTTCTTACAAACATCTGCTACCAGGAAAGTCTGGTACATCAACCCATCCTTGTCAGACTGATGGTATATACTGTATAAGACAGACTTTAAAGATTTATCATAAGGAACAAGAATAGCAGGTTGCATTTGCAACATTTGCACTGGGAAGAAAAAACCTTTTAGGAAATCTCACAAAGAGTTCCAAGATATTGCATACAAGGTTAAGACGGGCTTGACGTTTTCTGCACATTCTTGATTCATTGGATACATTGGTTAACTCCTTAAGCAAAGCATAAAACATGGTGCCTCTGGTTAAAAATGATTTTTTTTTAGATTTTCCCATTAATACCTGCGTAACACAGTTCACAAGATAATCACTAAATAATTTAAGCCTGTATGAAATGGTGTCACTATTCAATTGCTCCGAGCCATATATAAAATTAGATACAGTAGGCTTAGGCCTCTTGCACATGATACTCCTGTTTCACCCTCTATTTTTCAGACGTTTCTTTTTTGTATGTATCTGGGTGTATTTACGTGCATATGCGGCTGCGCAATTTCGCGCACATGCACACATTTTCTTCCAAACATTTTTCAATTTTTTTTTTTTTTACTGAAGAATGCACGGTGCT
The DNA here is from genome assembly GCF_965119305.1 of Pelophylax lessonae. Lineage (NCBI taxonomy): Eukaryota > Metazoa > Chordata > Amphibia > Anura > Ranidae > Pelophylax > Pelophylax lessonae. Next base: position 213,338,883 of record NC_138770.1, read on the forward strand.
TGTTTACTCACCTGTGTACATAGGCACATTATGATTAATGGGCTGTATTTTAGCTCAGTAAGAAAAAAAAAAGCTGTACTGAGCTTTTTCAAGCTACAGTGTACAAGAGGCCTAATAGGCAGAAGAAGTACAATATATACTGTAAAAAAAGGGGGAGGTAAAAAGTGTCACTCCCAATGATATGTGCATATATAGTAATAATAATAATATAAATGTAAGTGTACAATCCTTTTAAAGGACAATTAAAAAAATTGATTGCAACACATATACATCATGCACATTTACATGATGTACATGTGTTGTAATCACTTTAATTGTGAGAATAAAGGAGCAGTGCAGCGTTGTTGCCACCCCATCACAGGAAGCTGCATTAAGTGGACTTTACTGGTTGGCTAAATGGCCTTTTCTGGGACTTTGAGTGGGAATAAGAGAAAAAGTTTTGCAGTACATACCTTTTAATGGGAAACCATAGTTCTACTTTAAGTAGGCAGCCATTTCTGACATCTTTCCCATTTTTGGAGGTCAACAATTGCAGCCTCATAAATCTATCCTCATGTGTTTGTTTTAAAATACATTAAAGCTAGCACACACAGAAATTAGTTTTAAAACATAATTATTAAAAGACGTTGGGAGTGTTTTATGGGGAAAAAATGGAGGTCACCTTGCTATATATGCTAAAGCAAACCTATATAATGAAAACTATTCTGATACAACAAATAGATTCACAAAAAAACAAAGAACCCCATGATTCTATGACAAGGCTTTCATTTAGTCAATAAAGTCAATACAGTCTACTGTTTAAATTAGATTTCTTTATGGTTTGAAGTTGCCTATAACTTGTTATCACAAGATAAGTAATATTTAATTACTTTCTTTATTAGTCATATTATTGCAGGCACAAATATATTCACTGGGTTTATTTGTGTCCTAACACAATAATGTCTGTCTCATCAAAAAGCTTTAAAACATACTTCAAAAGCCAGTTTGTTTTACAAGTTATTACAGCTGTAAAAATGTATACAAACCCAGTTAGCGTATTTTATGTTAATCTCTAGCACTTTCATTATTACAGTATTTTAAATTGTTACGAGTCTGCAGCAGAGGATTGTGAATCGCCTTACATGTTGATGAAAAAGTCTTATTTTTACTCTCTTGTAGATTTAATGCCTCATAAGAAGTGTTATCTTCCAGCTACTAAGACAAGAAAGTGAAAAAAGATTGTCCCATTGCATTTTATTCGGAGAATAAAATGTTGTGTTCAAAGGGGGGAAAAAATACAGTACAGCAAAACAGAGACTATACAGGGCAGACAGAGGCAGACTGCATGCTTAGAACAAGCACATGAATCTCATCTGAATTTAGCTTTATTCCAAAAAGAGTTGTAGGGGGAAAAAGAATGTATAAATAAAAAGTACTTTTCTGTACTTTTGTTCCACAGTCATTATTATGCTCTGTATTACACTACAGGTCTTCTCCCTGTAGACTGGATCTAGAGTTCATGATTACCTTTGTCTTCCACCTTTTCATTGCATAAATACAGTTAATATTTCATCGTTGAATTATTTGGCATTAATATGCTGAATTTTTGCATGCCTTTAAAGAAAATGTAGCTCCATCATTAATCATGAATGGAATGAGCTTTTGAATTAGCCACAAAATATGAATTATTTTGGAGGGATTAGGTTGGCTTACAAAGACTGACTTATAATGTTTCTAAAGGATCTTAAAGCATAATTCTAGCTCAAACAACATGTATAATACTTCTTAGAAGATGTTTGCAGGAAATCTAAATTTAAGTTCACCAAAAATAAATGTACTTGGTCGGTAGATGCGGATTGGTCAAATTGCTGTTTAGCTTTATATATGTCTCTGATTTATCTATACTTTTTGAAATTTTTGTATGCTTATTTTACATCACAAAAGTAGGACAATCAAGGCTTTTCCCTCTAAAAGAGGATAAGTAATATTTGTGGAAAGAGGTGCCAGCAGTAAAAGCGCATAATGTTAGGCTGGACTGACAACTAGATTGCAAAACGTCAACACACTTGGGGGCTGTAATTACATCCCACATTATAAAAGTGCCAGTAACTGAGCTTGCCTATCTTCAAAACTTAAAAAAGGACTGTTATCCCCCACAACCTCCCCTCCTCCACAAGAAAATATCAGTAATATATTACCAAGTATACTTATCTATGTCCATGTCGCCTTTCCTTCTTGTGATCCCTTTGCAAGCTACCTCCAGTTTCTCCAACGCCGCCATTATAAAAAGTATGTTGCATGTATGCAGTTTCATCTTGCGGCTGTGCAGTATCAGAATACTGCAAGATCTCACAGCTTAGGTATGGGATCTCCCTGAAGGCACTAGTGATGTTACCTTTCTAGCGGTATCTGTGTGGCTAGGGCTAGGTCACTAGTGTCTTTGGGGAGCTAGAAAGTGGATGCAAAAAATAAAAAGCAAATAAAAAACTTTTCTTTTAATCAGTGTTAGATGATCTGACATCAGAATGCAGTGATGCATGCTGATGTAAAGTTTAATAATAGGGGGAAGGTCCGCTTTAGGTTATAGAAACACCAAGCATTAAAGCTAAACTCCAGTATATTTAAAAAAAAAAATGTCCACTACTTCCCATCCTTAGGTACAACAAAAACAAGCATTGTTTTTCTTCACTTTCTGTAGAAATTGCCATTTTAAAATTGCCTTGACCTCATCACTTGTAAAGTAAATTGCATCTGTGCCTGAGCACTTAGAGGTGGGCTTACTGATGTGCCAACATCATATCCAGAACCACATGAACAAACTACAAGTTGGATCAAGCAATGGGATAGTATTGCAGGAAGTGATTGGAAGTGTGGATAGTATGTAGGTGATCACAGTTGTGTATCTCTTACTTTTTTGTTTCCAACCACATCACCTTTAATCCAAGCAACAGTTATAGTGGGCAGGACAGACCAGGAGTCTGAGCAGCCTGGGCCCTCTCACTGTAGCCAGCGCAGATGTAATTAGGCTGTTGTTGGTAAAAAAAAACACAGTGAGAATGTTACAAACCAGTGGTCTGGGGTAGAATGAGGCATTGAAAAATGGGTCAAAGAAATTATGGGATGTATGCAATAGTAATAAGAAACTGACAATAGGTATGAAATAACATTTTTGAAAGTGATATAAAACTATGAGTTCAGGCTCCATTACTTTCTGCCAAGTGTTGATTGTAGACAGAAGTATGAGACAAATGTACAGCACTGGGTGAAACTGGATCCCCAGTCCCATTCTATGACCTAAAGCAGTGGCCACTCCCCACCCTCCAAAGTTCCATCAGATATTTTTACTTTTTGAACAAGACCCCTCCTATAGATATTTTTTCCTGCAGTCTTTAAGCCATTCCAGTGACATCACAGGTCCTTTTTCTATGTTTTTGGTGATATCATTGCATCATTACACATTAGCCCAGGCTGCACCATATTGTACCCCCCAAGGAGGGAGGTGTGTCAAAGATAGGCTTGGCTTACCGGAAAGGGGAAGAATGACCATGACTGTCATTCCACTTGAACAGGACCAGCTCCTCTAGACCAAGGATGAAACTGGGACAGTACTGAAGTTGAAGTGATTATGTACAGCTTGGCATTTTTCTACATGTTGTTTTTCTGATCGGTTCCATTGCTTATGTATTTTCTTTATCGCATGCTCATATGGTTTACTGTAATGTACATCTATAACACAATAAAAACCTCAGAGTTTAGCACTTGACTTAGGTTGAAAAAAAAAGCACAGGTTTATAGTCTTTTCTTAGTGCCGGTTCACACTTCCGCATGCGCGGCGATCGCATGTAATATCGGAGCGCACTGCTCCTTCATTACATGCGATCGGATGTGCAGTGCGAATTCAGCCATACACTTTGTATGGCTAAATTTGCACTGCACCCGCACCAAACACGCACATGAGGCATTTTTTCAGCCACATCAGGATCGGATCGCACAGTGGTTCACACTTGTGAGATCCGATCCTGTGCGAACTGTCAGATCGCACTGCGATATGCGATCAAACTGGGGGTGTCGTTAACAATTCATTGACACCCCCAGCGTATCGCATATGTCAGTGTGAACTGCCAGATGTGCGTTTGTGATGCGGGAACAGGCTGCGAATTCGCAGCCTTCCCGCATCGCACAAGTGTGACCCGGCACTCATGGACTGTTTTATTTTCTACAATGTTTACTGTTTACTTTTCAGTTTTCTAAAAAAAAAAAAAAAAGTATATTATAACATTGCACATACGGTTTATTTTATATCTGCACAACCACAGATATCAGTTGGAGGTGCATGTTACAACAAATTTCACAAATAAAACCACCTATCAAAACAAAAAATATGACTTCTGGGAAAAAAATAGATCACTTTCCTTGGCAGAATGTAGATATTTCTGAATTTCATAAAATCTGATTTTATTGCCACATTTTATTTGTAATAACTATTAAATGCAGGACCATTTTGAAAATACTACCCAAACCCATATAAAATTGGATTTGAATTGCCATCTAGCCGCTTGTAAATTCTTAGTTAATGTCATCTTCTTTTATTAGGAATGCTTAATAAAATATCCAATTGTGTAGACTGTGGTATATCAAACACAGCAGAGGTTTTTGTATATTGTTGATGCTCAAGCATTAAGTAATGATGTTCGAGCATAAATTAATGTACTGTCATACAGTGAATTGTATATGTGGTTTAATGCCATTCCACCATCAGCACCTCTGTCCTTATAGTCAGAGGCTCTGGGGTTTGTTGATAGTTTATGTTTATAGCTCTTTTGCTTTTGTCATTGATTGACACAAACTCATTGGTTCATGGGGAAAAAAAACAATGTGATCTTTTATAAGCTTCATTAATGAAAAAAACCTGTTATGAAAAAAGAAAAACATCTTTGGATTGAGCCTTAACTTTCTCCAAAAAGAAAAATGCGTCAAAATATTTTCAATGTTTTAGCTACAAATAAAAATGTTACTACTGTCTTTTTTTACGTACATGCCACATCGGGGCTGTTCAACTAAATACAACTAGGCTATTTACTTTATTTACTTTACAAGGGAATTTTCCTTAGCTTAGTGATTGTGGTGAAAATTCACTTTGCCAAGAATACCCAATCGTAAACAAGGAAAATTTAATAATAAAAAAAAAAAAAAAAAACCTGTATTTTTGCTGCTATAATATTGGATGATGGAAGACAGTACAGCTCCACTTCATCCACTAAGATAAGGGAAAATTCCCTTGCAAAGTGATCATTTACTTGTAATGTAAACAGTCTATTTGCCTTTAGTAAATCAACCCCATTACCTTGCATGATGCGTAGTCTACCCAGTGCTAGAATGGCTGTGCTCACATGGTCATTTTTTTATCGGTACTGCAATTAACAAGTTACAGAAGCCAATGATAAAAGAAACCCAGCTGAATATGAGTTTGTGTTATTTTTGGCAGCTTGGTTTCCCAAAAAGCTATGGCTGAGCCATATATCTGCTTATGCTGTTGCCTGCCCACTCGTAGCTTGACTGCCCATGCCACAAGGCTCCACCTTTCTATTCTAATATCCCTGGTACAATGTTATAGGTTTCCAGGGCTACTAGGAGGTTTTCTGATTTCCCAAGACTGTGTTCTATTTTTTGGCTAAATCATTTCATCAGGCAGAGCTGCAGAAGTTTCCCAAACCATTCGGTACAGTTTTTCCCTATTTGTTGTTCTGAAATAACCACTTTTTGGAGCCTGGTGCAGATACACATTGATTTTCATGGCATTTCTGTTTCTGAAATTTAGATTTTCAGAGGCTTGCAAATTTTTAAAAAGTTCAGTTAAATTGCAACTGAAATTTGAAGTTCACTAATCAGTAATATGGCCAAAAGAGGTCAATGCATCTAAACATTTTGCATTAAAACATGTTTTTTTTCCTATATGGCGAGAAAGTAATTAAAGTGGTAGTAAATTTGTTATAATTGCATCACATACTAGCACATTATGTGTAACTTACCTTAAAATGAAGCCCTCCAGTGGTGCGCTGTCACTGCTGACAGAGCTTCCATCTTCACCCAGTCTTGCTTCCTGGTTTGCGAGCTCAGGTTCCTTGAATGGAGGCGAGGTGATGATGTCACTCCCATGCCTGTGCATGGTAGTCACTGTTCACGGCACAGGTATAAAAATCAGCCAAGGGGGTTTACTCCCACTTTAAGGTAGATTTTGTCTTCAGTCTGGGGTCACTAAAATAGCTAAAATAACTCCATGACCTACAGCCATATTAAGGAAGGTGTCTCCTTTATGAGGGATGAGTTTTCAGATCTTTGAGAAGGCAGATGGCCAATCACGCTGTGATTTGGGCCTGAACTGCTGTATATGCCAGCTTACTAAGGAGTATTCCCAACAAGATCCTCAATATATAAAGCAAACAAATGATTCTTACGTCCAAAAAAAAAAAAACAAAGTAATTAACAATGGTTCAATAGTTGTATTACTTAAGCTAGTTTAGATGAAGAAAAAATGTATTAAAACTTTAATATTTCAAAATTATGAACATTCATCTATTTTATAAATACAACATGTAAATGCACGGTCACTAATTCCTGGTATATATTATATAATGATGTTAAAGAAGGACTCCAGATAAAGCCAAACATGCAATAAACCTTTACACAACCATTCTGTAAATATGTGCAAGTATACTGTAGAAACAATTTTATGCACCTGCTGAGATCTGCCCAAGCCCTCGGTATGCAAATGGTCACCTGACAAAGGGAAAAATATTTTTTTTGCATGTAAATCATGACTGCTCTCTAAGGAGAAGAAGAGAGGGACACATGACAGTGCCATTCGCTCAGATAAGTAAGATAGTAAGTTCTATTGCTGCAATAACATTTAGTGGTGGGAGCTGATATTCACTCTGTAGGGAACCAAGGTTTTACATATTTTTGTATGACTCCTTTACATATTTTTGTATATTGTATGACTCCTTTTACATATTTTTGTATGACACCTTTACTCCATTTTGTATGACTTTTGTATTGCTATTTGACTATAGTAATGTAAAGAGGAGGAGTGGAAGCCACACAAATAAGCTGCATCTCAATAACTGCTAGAGCCATGTTGACCACAAAAGCATCAAGCACAGTGATGTCTCTATAAAATTGCAGTTAAGTGGACATTTATTATACCTACTGTATATAATTTTAAAAAAGTGATTAAACATGGCTGGCACATCTACAGTATTCCTATTTAACAGGAACTGTTAAAAACTGATGGTTTACTTATCAAGTTATGGATAATAAATTATGTGTGGCTACCAAACATATGTAAGAAGGAAAATTAGAGATCTGACATCCTTATCTCTATTGTAAAAAAAAAAAAAAAAAAAAAAAAAAAACATCTACCAATATGAAAAAGATATGATATTGGTAAATTAATCGATGTAGCAAAAGCAAAAATATACCATATTCCTAAGGCCGTGAACAAATAACCCCCCCCGTATAATGAGCATGTACTTGAGTTGTTTCTTAGTGATCAGAATTCACCTAAGTATTCTCTTGTATGAGACTAATCAATGACTTGATATGATCTGCTTCTTAACATGTAGAGCCCAAGTTGCTTTTCAGACTTGTTAAACAAACCGATAGTATCTTGAGGTTGAAAGGTAATTACTTGGAGATTAGATTCTACTCTTTATTTTACTGAAAAGATTTGAAACAGCTATTTATCAGTTAAGCTGGAAAACATCATAGTGATTCTTATGCATTACAAGTGGCCACTACAACATAAAAGTATCTCTCTTGGACCATAGTCATGTGTTTGTGTGTTTATTTCTATAAGTAAATCTTATTGCATCATCAATTTAAAAATAACAACCTTGTTCATTAATGTACTATAAGTCTTATTTAATAAAGTTTCAGACTATAGATTTTCCAACACTCCCAAAAGTAAAGTTTTTTCAATATATATATATATATATATATATATATATATATATATATATATATATATATATGTATACTATATTACCAAAAGTATTAAGACACCTGCCTTTACCTGGGAAGGCTGTCCACAAGGTTTAGGAATGTGTCTATGGGAATGTTTGACCATTCTTCCAGAAGCTCATTTGTGAGGTCAGGCACTAATGTTGGAGAGAAGGCCTGGCTCGCAGTCTCCGCTCTAATTCATCCCAAATGTTTTCTATCGGGTTGAGATCAGGACTCTGTGCAGGCCAGTCAAGTTCCTCCATCCCAAACTCACTCATCCGTGTCTTTAATACATATATTGAACAAAACTGTTTACTTTTGGGAGTGTTGGGAAATATATAGTCTAAAATTTTATACTATTTACCTATTTATAATACTTTAAAAAAAGAAAAAATATATATACGCTAAAGTGACAAAAAGAGACAAAAAATACTATTTTTGCAGCATTTCAGTGTCGCCAACATGTTTCTAGGTCACGTAAGTCATGTTTTTATAAAATAAAAAGGATTACTCTGTCTTACAGTTTTTTTTTATATATTAACTGTTATATTAACAAAAAAAAAAACATTTTGTTATCAGTATATACTATGCATGCTGTATAGCAAGCTTCCGTGTTTCAGACAGGTATAAAACCACCTATACACTCTTCAGATAAAGAAAAAATATCATATTAGTTTACTGTTATTGATGGCCGACAAATGCTAAGAAAAAAATAATCTTCTATTGTGTGTGTCACAGAGGCCAAACATCTTTATTTATTTGTCTGACTTCCAGGTCTACAGTATTGTTGGTCGTTTGTTCTATTAATTTGACCCAGAAAATCTGTCAGTTTAAATACAAAACAGATCTTATTGAAGTGCAGTTAGCTATTAACAATTAAAGCTGTAGTAAATGTTAATAAAAAAACCCTCGCAAAGTAAAGGCATAATGTGCTATTATGCGAGTGTACGAGTACCGGAGAGGTGCCAAGTGGTGGAACAAGAAATATGCTTGAGGCATGCAGGACCCCAGACACCCTGCACAAATCTTGGACATATGTTACTGCCTTTCACACTTTCACAATGCACAGCCGCTGAACCCGCCTTCTCCTCCTCGGCTCTAATGTTTTGCTGTATACAGACAGGAGAAGTAGGCAGAAGGAGGGACACCATTCTGCATTTGCCACTCTGATCTGACATATGTGATACAAACAATGTACATTAGGCTTTGCAGGGGAGGGGGGGTAGAGTGACTGGGAAGAGTGGGGGTTCGGGGGGGGGCGTTGGTGCAGGCAACAAAGATGTGCTGTATACTTGGAATGATTTTAGTGGCAGGGGAGGAGGAATATGAAATCTGCCCCTCCACCACCCCCCCAGACAATGGCACCTAAGACCTCAAGCACCCTGCAAGAGATGCAGGGCATTTCCCCCAGGTGCCCAAGCTAGTGCCCCACTGCCAGGCAAGTTAGAAGAGCTGAAATTGTACCAGACCACACCAAAAGTAGTGCATGCACTACTTTAAAAATGCAAAGCAACTGGACCACATGGTATTACTGTACAATGTGATCTGTCTGGTTCAGGCAAACAGACTGCGTTTGCAACCTACATTTGGGGTGTTGTTAAGTTATCGTTGGCACCCGCTGCAGTGCGTTTTGAATGCGGTGCAGGAAACGAGCATGGAACGCGGGTTTCGCACAGCCTCATATAGTCCAGATTTGTGGGATTTTGTTCATATCTGGGGAAGGTCCCACCAAAACTGGGACAGTTGGGAAGTATGGATTTATATTGGAAGTAGCGAGGATTTGTGTTTTTAGGGTCTGTACTGGGAAGAAGAGTCTGTGATAGAACTGGGGAACAGACATGTGCTGAAGTGGGGTATTTGGGGAAAATAGGATCTGTGCTGAGGAGGATGGGGGATGATTGTTCTGGAGAAGAGGACTATATGGAGAGAATTTGTGCTAGACATGGGGATGAGGATTTTTGCTGGGAGGGGGGTTGAGAATGGGGGGCAGGATTTGTCCTGGAGGGTTTTGAAGAGGGGGAAGAAGGGATTGTGCAGGGATGGAGTGGTGGAGCTTTGTGCTAGAGGTGGGGAGAGGATAAATAGGTTTATGCTGAGAGGAGGAGGATCTGTGCTAGAAAAGGGATTTTGGTGTGTGTGTGTGTGGGGGGGGGGGCTTGTGCTTGAAGGGGGGGGGGATTTTTGCAAATCAGTGCTGGATTTTTGTTTTTGGAGGGGAGGGAATGTGATCTTATTGATGAAAGGGTAACGTTGGGGGGGTTGCCCTTTCCTTTCCCCTACACAGTGTCCTGTCCCCTGCAATCTGTGCATTACACACTTCTGTCCCCTGCATTTTGTGCATAACACACCTGTCCCCTGAATTCTGTGCAATACATACTTCTGCCCCCTGCATTCTATGATCTACGTACTCCTGTCCCCTGCATTTTATACATTACATACTTCTGTCCCCTGCATTATGTGCAATACATACTCCTAAACCCTGCATCCTGTGCATAACACTCCTGTTCCCTGCATTCTGTGCATTATGTACTCCTGGACCCTGCCCTTTGTGCGTCATGTACTCCTAAACCCAGCACTGACTATAGCCCCCTGTGCATTACATACTCCTGATCCTTGAATACACCCCAGACACCTGAGGTTAGCTCTATTTATCCTAAACTCTACATGGAGTGCAGCACTCCCCAAACTCTGTACTCTGCCTTATTTCCAAAGTGTTCAGTGGCTCAACAGTTGCTGGTTACTATACAGTCCCTGACTATTTTAATGAAGCTCTTCTTCAGACAAAGCAATCAAAACATATTTCATAGATACAAGGAAGCCTGGGTTTTGTTTAAAAATGCCCCTAAGCCCCTCCCAGTATTAAGATTTTGGCCACACCCACACTAAGTGCTAAGCGCAACACAGGTCAATTTATTCCTCAAGCGTCCCTCATTCTGAAGTTCAAAAGTTAGGAGGTATGTTTGAGTACCTTTCTACTTTAAATATAACTTTTTTTCTGACAGGATCTAGCTCCAAATAATCACATTAGAGGTAAAGAAAAAAAAAAAAAAAAACTGCCCTCAGAAAGACATTAATATGGTATGGTATGAAAGTTCTCAATTATGACTCTATTATTGCACAGGTGCATTAATCACTTTTATTTCTGCAATATTCCTTTCCAGCAGATGGCAGGTTAAAAGGGCAATAGTTAAAAGTTGAATATTTTAAATCCTCGTCCTCAGAAAAAGAGCTTCCAATTATGAACACAGCTTTCTTTTTCCTTCGATCCATTACATATATAACTACCAGTCCAAAACTAATGTATCCTAAATTCCATTACCATAACCCATCTGCATTAGTGCCCTGGTTGTGCAGGCGGGATGGAACAAGCGTCAAATAATGCCATTTTATGAGATTAACAGCTGCTGGGTGTTTTTGCAGAGAGTTTCCAAATGTGCTGAGCATAGAATAAGTTCTTGTAATATGGAGGCTGTCAAAGTGTCAGGGAGAGAGGTAAAATAGTGTATCCACTGCTACAGCCTTGATAGGACATCTGCCCTGTGCATGACAAAAATGTTTCTGCAACCTGCACAAAAAGTGAAAATGTGAGGCATGTCAACATGTTTGCTGAACCTCATCTAGAAGTGGTGTCAAATAGACATGTTATTATTGAACAATGTATGGGAATCCTAGAAGTTCAGACTTGTAAATAAATTCACTCTTCTGAACACATCTACGGTATATGATGCCACGTGGCCACAATGGTCAAACTGTGACTACATAAGTGAGATCACATAAGCAAGGTCACCAGATGTTCATGAAATAAACAAAATCTCCCTATGTATTTATGTGTATATGATATGTGAAGGGACCCTGCCTTAAAAAATAAATAAATAAATAAATGTGTTTAGACAGGATCTTCTTTGCAGTAAAACAAATGTACCTACCTGTTCACAATCTTAGAATGTACATTCTTGGCACACCTTGGTTCCGGAATGAACTCATGTGTGCATGCACGGGGGTTACAAATTCTGGCTGGCCAATAAAGATGCCTGAAAGTCCTAAACCAAGAAGTAGACCAGGTGACGATGTCGATATCCACAAAGAACAGGGGAAGTTAGGTTCAGCTCTGATTTAGGCTGGAGTGTACCTAGTTAAATGTATATGTTTTGCAAATAGGTTGCAGTCAGCCTGAGTTTTGCTTATGTTTTCTGTGTTCAGTAGGTTTCTTCTAAATGCAGGACATTGATTATTCCTGCCTGCTGTTGTTGAGTTCTCTTCCTACATTAGTGTGAAAGGTATCAATGTATGAGTTATAAGCATTTATTTGTTTCAGGCAATCACTGATGATTTTGGTCCAGTGATGTGATGAGGAAAGATAATAAATATTTGGTGCAAACTTCTAGAGGGGTCTTACCTTCTGGGCTTCTGCCTGTTAAGGATGCCACTTTAAAGAAGAGATTTCTCGAGCCTTGCCCCTGCCTAGTTCCTGTGCTGAAGGCCTAAGAAATCTAAGCTGCCCGAAAGATAGCTTCTAGATTGGAGCATCTTAGGAGAGGTCTTCTATGCTGAAAAGTGTCCTGGAGAGCTTAGGACAGGCCGCTTTGCATAGAAATTGCATAGAGATCTCAAAGCTCAACACTTTAGGTTACCTGTCATTGATTGAATGATCAGCAGCCTAACATTCATTTAAAGAACAACATTAATAAAACAAATTTAAAAAAACAATATAAAAACTCAGCTATAAACAGCACATCATAAAGACCTCAAATTTTGACACCAAAGTGACTACCAAAACACAGAAACAACACATAATTGTGCATTGTCCTACCTGCAAATGGAACAGGGGCATCCTTGTCCAGTGCGACGAGAGGCGGATCCAATATAACTGTATCGTTGTTCTCCGTGATAACTCCATGATATGAGGTCTCAATCCAAGGTTTGTGCTTGTTTACTGAAATATAAAAAGAAGATCGTGTTAAAACTGTTTACTTTAGAACACCTTCATGGCAGTAATCTATGGTTACTGCAACCAATGAACAGTACATTTTAGTCTGAGGTTAGCAAGAAAAAAAAACAGCTCATGAGCAGCTGTCTACAGCAACCAAATTCAACAGCTGTTGCTTATACAACATAATGCAAAATGGATGAATTTAGCTACTGGAATGGTTCTAAAGTCAAAACAGTTTTAATTCTAATGCATTTCCTTTTTAGCACTTGCTATGTGCCCTCTCCCCCCCAAATACTTACCACGTACTTCTCCTGTATCAATCCGGTGCTGTGCCCGGCTGCATCTGGTCTCTCCCTTCTCCCTGCTCTCACAGGAGGCTTTAAGAGCAGTGGGAGCCATTGGCTCAAGAGCACACTCAGATATATGCCCCATAGCACACAGCTTGGTATGGGGGACACACATAGAAGAAAAGGTGCATAAAGCGTCTGCAGGGGACCCCAGAAGAGAAGGAAAGGGTTTGCTAAGGTCAGGAAAGTATAACATGTTTATTATTTTATTAAAGCAATTAAAAATGCTGATTTAAAGCTAAATAACACTAGAGACTTCCTGTAATTAATATTAATTGCCCTTTCACTCTCTATGGTACCCGAAAATCTTCAGCATTCAATCTTCAGCTCTGGTTTTATATGTTAAATCAAACCACAGTGCTCAGCAGGGAACCAAGCATTCAAGACACCCATAAATATACCAGATGCTAAAAATACTTCAACTTTTGTTACCAGGGAAGATCAGTGGCATAGTTGTCAGTATAGGTAAGTATTCATCATTTTCTATACAGGGGGACCTTGATTTCATATTTTTGCCCTATTGACAGAATCATTTTAAGCTATTTTTTTCAGTTCTATTGGCCATAGAATATGATCATAATGTATATAAATAATATGATAATATTGTGTATACATATAATATTATAATGTGTTTAAATGCATATAAAATAAACTCTTTCTGTGAAAAAAATATGTATGATATTGTCAAAAATACTGGCGATATAGGGGGAACAGATGCTGTGTTGCTACTAGAGTATTAACAGGATGAAATAAATATTTTTGCTCCATGCAGGGACAAAAACCATCTCTCTTTTTAAGTAAAACCTTCCTAAAAGTAACTCTTTCAAAAGGGAAGACTAAAAGCTGTCATTGCTGATCTCATTCTGAAAATGCTATTGCCTGGCTGCCTGACTTAAATGCTTTGTATTCACAGACCCAGAGCAGAAATGCTTGAAAGGAGTGTCAGAAATATGTCAAGCCTCCTTATTTCTATTTCTCTATGTAGCACTATACTATATTTCTAAACTGATCTTGGGACACAAATTGCTCACGAGCTATAGGTGTCATCTGGCGTTCTGTATTGTAAAGCAAATTTGTGTAAATCACAAGATTGACTGTACAGAGTTACAAATAATTTCTCATTTAAAAGAGTAAATATGTATTTATTTACAGTGAATTTAGTTGTTTGCCCAGAGCTTCAGTTTAACTATTAATATTATCACCAAATAATTAATAACTGTTTAAATATTAAACACAAATTAATATTTAATAATTAATATCCATTCAGTATTAACCTGCATTACTATTTCATGTGCATTCCATGCCATATGAAGTCCTAATTGGACAATCTTGTGGAGTTTACGTATTTATTTATTTATTTGCAATCAAGCTCATACATTTATTGGACAGAGTTGGAGTTAAATTTCATTGTCCCTATCAAATTTGGCTCTAGACATTTAATAACTGTAATTTTTATTTTGATGGCGAAAATACATTCATAAGTAAAACAAATATTCCCAATGAAAGGTGAATTTATGTCAGGAATAGATATTGAAATCTCAATAAATCTGCCTATATTTACTTTCTGCAAACCAAACCTATCACATTTGTCACTAATTTAAATATGTCATAGGGGCTATGAGATGTTGAATCCTAGATACGTATAACAGGTTTTCAAGGCGTATGTAAGACGGTGGCTTGGCCTATTCCCTTGTGCCAGGCTATAAAAGCAACTGTCGTAAATCCTACTTAATGCCAAGCATAAAATCATAGATTTTTTAGTGTGCTCCTCTTTGTAAAGCACAAAACAAATACCACCAGGACAAAGCACTCAGTCGGCCTGATTGGGATGTAAATAAAGCTGTGTATAAGCGACAAAATGCTGTCTTAAAATGGTAAAGCATACCATCTATTCCATGTTTGTCTAACCCAGGGTTGGGGATTAAACAATATTTACTTTGCCATCGATTACACCGGCAAAACACACAAATGTTCTTATTTTCATTTCACCTCTTCATCTGAAATCTGAGATTCTTGGAGGTGTACAATTTGAAAAAAAAAGGTTATAGCTATTCAGTAAAAAAGCCAATAACATAAAATAATAATATTAATACATAAATGCTGGAAAATAGAACAGTGACTGTCACTATTTCATACTGGATTTACTTCTGCCAGCTAAAGCAGACCATCAACCTCTAACTATTTTTCCTAACCTGCCCCCCCCCCCCCCCCCCCGTTACTGAATTGGGCATTTTTTTTTTTTTTTTTTTTTAAGTTGGACATTAAACTTTCCTTTTTTAATAAATACCTTTTTTATGGGACACGGCCTGTCAATTCCAGCTTTCTTACCTAAGTGAGAATGACATTCACCATCCTGCCCAAAGTTTCCTGGGATACCCAAATCACACATCCCCGAAGATTGGAGGCTATGTCCTGCAAGACAGCCAGCCCCCTGGTAACTTAACCACTTACTGACCACCTACTGCATATTTACTGCGGTAGTTCGGCTCTATTGCACAAAATCATGTACCTTTATGTCATTTCCTGCAATAGTCACTGCAATGGCCACCCAATCAGCGGGACCGGGCAGACCTGATGTCCTCCTGCCATCAATGATCATTCCCCAGAGAGGCAGAATGGTGGTCTGCCTATGTAAACAAGGCAGATCACCGTTCTGACTTTGGAGAAGATGGAGATCTGGTATTCCTGCTAAAAAAAAAATATTTTTTTTAAGCAGAAACACAGATCTCTGTCTTCATCTAGTCAGAGCAACTCCCACAAAATTAGCAAGCACCCCCTAGGGACACACTAAACCCTTTGATCGCCCCTGATGTTAACTCCTTCCCTGCCAGTGTCATTAGTACAGTAACTGCATATATTTAGTACTGATTACTGTATTGGTGTCGCTGGTCCCCATAAAAGTGTCAAAAGTGTCAGTTAGGTGTCCAATTTGTCTGCCGCAATGCCGCAGTCCCACTAAAAATCGCTGATCGCCACCGTTACTAAAAAAAAAGCTCCATAAAAATATTCCATCATTTTTGCAAACCAATCAATACACGCTTATTGGGATTTTTTTACCAAAAATATGTAGCAGAATACATATAGGTCAAAGTTGATGAAGAAATTGGATTATTTACATTTTTTTATTGCGGGGCGTGGTTTCCCGCGGACCAAGATGGACGCTTGTGCCAGGCACTCCACCCCACGATCCGGATCCATTGCAACAAACAGCCGCAACCCGCATTACCACAGTGACCCGCAGAGCAGTCTCACCCAGGAGACACACCCGGGCATGCCGCAGTGGCGTAACAAGCCACCTGCACCCCACCGCCTCACGGATTACTTCAAACCGGCTGCCATGTGGCCCTCACAACATGGCATTGACAATGAGACCGGCCGGTCCCCATCCCCCAGTGCTGCCCACACACAGCGCTCCACGGTGCCTCAATCCTCAGGGTATCCTTCTACGCCTGTCAGCAACAATGAGATGGACACAGCACCAGCTCTTGACTTCCCTGCTCTTGGACAAGCATCTGACAGAGGTAAGAGGCTTGCATCCTCCCCTGTCCAATCCCCCTACAAAGGCCCACAGCCTAAAAACAATTATTGACTTCAGACAATGACCATGCCCCAGCCCTAGCAGCTGTCCCTGCTTCAGATAACCCTTCTTCAGAAGCCACTCTCAAAGCAATGTTACTTACCCTCCAGAAGGAGCTGCACAGGGAACTCCAGCTATCCTTATCACAAGTTCAGGACAGGATAGACTGTCTAGAGGTTAGGGCTGACACACTGGAGGACACTATTCAGGAACATGCAAAGGCACAAGGCATGAAGTGCTAGACACGCAAGATTACTAGGCGGAGGAATTGCACCGCATAAAAATGAAACTTGCGGACATGGAAGACCTCTCCAGTCCAGACGAAAAAATATAAAGTTTACATTTTTTATTGGATATGTTTCATAGCAGAAAGTTATTTTTTTTTTTTTTCAAAATTGTCGCTCTTTTTTTTGTTTTGTTTATAGCACAAAAAATAAAAATCGCACAGGTGATCAAATACCACCAAAAGAAAGCTCTGTTTGCGGGAAAAAAGCACATCAATTTTATTTGGGTACATTGTCGCACGACCGCGCAATTGTCAGGTAAATTAGGAAGTGTTGTATCGCAAAAAATAGCCTGCTCAATAACGGGGTAAAACTTTCAAAGTTAAAGTGGTTAAGAAGTATAGAGGATGGCGAGCCAGAGTGCAGCAAGGGGGCATAAGGTTAGATCTGAAAATGCTGGATTCCCAGGGCTTGTGAGTATATTTTTAAGGACAATCCAACAGTCAAGGTAAGAGGAGAAAAACAAAAATGTAATGGGGCAATAGACTTAAAAGCACAGTAATTAAATTTGCCCTGTCGTGAAAATGAAACTGGACACAATACCATGCCTGTAAAAGAGGAGTGTAAACACTTAACTCTTTGTTTGTACATGGTGCAAAATGCTCCTCTGCTGAAGACTTCAGAAGGGGATTCCACTTCAAGGGAGAGGCATTCAATGGAGTGGGACGCAGGAAAGTAAAATATGTACACTCTCCTTTTGCAGGCATCACTTTTTGGCCAGTTTAATGTTTTGCATCAGGGTTACTTTCTAGTATCTTTCATGAGGAGAAGAGGGGGTGACATTCCTGATCTCCCCTTGAAAAAACTAGTTGACTGATTATGCTCATTACATTGAATTATTTACTATTTAAAACAGAAGTATGGCCAAAGTTTTTTTGCCCATACTTCTCTGGTGGGTCACAGGAGTGTATTTACTTTTGTTATTCTGTGACCCAGAGTCAGATTATAGTGGGTTATTGCCTGCTATCAGATGATGAGTAAGAGCTGCTCAAGGCTCAGTAAGGACACATGCCTGCCCCTTCCCCAGCTTGGGGTACCAGTAAGAGCTGCTCAAGGCTCAGTAAGGACACATGCCTGCCCCTTCCCCAGCTTGGGGTACCAGTAAGAGCTGCTCAAGGCTCAGTAAGGACACATGCCTGCCCCTTCCTCAGCTTGGGGTACCAGTAAGAGCTGCTCAAGGCTCAGTAAGGACACATGCCTGCCCCTTCCCCAGCTTGGGGTACCAATAAGTGCTGCAGGAGCAGAGCAGACAGGAGAGCAATCAGGGATCATGTGATTTCTCACATCTCGGTCTTAGAGCCAATGTGTGACAGGCTCAGCATCACACTGGTTAATATATATGTTTCTTGTTTTCATAATCCCATACTTCTCCTTTAAACACCTGGTATATGAAAGCAAACCAGGAAAGTCAGAAGACCGACAGAATTCCTTATCTGCATCCTTGTTTTGTGTCAGTGATTTAAATAACTGAAACAATTGAGCCAGTATGACAGCCAGGCAATGAGCATTTTCAGAAGCAGAGTCCAGCTATGGGCAGCCTATGTATTTCAATATATAAAATAAGTGTAGCGCTAATAAATGATGTGAATTGATAAACCATGATCATAAAGTGCAAAATTCATCTGCAAAAATTTCTGAAATGTCCATAAAAGACCAGTTGATAAACCATAATCATAAAGTGCAAAATTAATGTATAAAAGTTTGTGAAATGTCCATAAAAGGAAGTGCAAAATATACAAAAATCTGTGAATAAACAAACAAACTCCATGAAATTATGAAGTGAGCAGCCCCGGAAATCCGCCTGAATTAACACAACTGATGTTTCCATATATCATAGACACTTACCTGATAAAGCGTTGTAGGCTTTTTCATTAATTTGGAGGCCATCTGACTCTAGTAAGTGGCCATTCTCCCTCTTTTTAGTGTCGGTGGTTGCACTCACTAAGGATTGGGGAAGATTATTTTTTCTCACGCATGCTGGGATCTGTGTTGCTTCTCTTCACAAAGTTTGTTAGTTTATTCACCGATTTTTATATATTTTGCACTTTCTTTTATGGACATTTCCCAAACTTTTATATATGAATTTTGCACTTTATGATTATGGTTTATTAATTCACATAATTTATTAGCGCTGCACTTATTTTATATATTTATGTTTAGCTTTTATCTATTGACCTGTGCTAGCTGCAATTCATTTTCATTTTGTTCCACTGCCACTTTTTTATCGAGCGCATATTTTTCTGTTGTTTGGTATGTATTTCAATAAGCGCAGACATCCTTTAAAAGGAGAGTCAACAATTAAATTGGTTACGGGTTGTCATTATGGTTGGTATTCTCACAGACAGCAGCATCTCCATGGAGTTCCTGATGCTCCTACTACAGTTCTGTATAACATCAGTTAACTAAAGAATCCATCATCAAACTGGGCTTTAGAAATCCTGCTGTCAGTGATATGACTCCTACCCAACACTGAAAATCCAGTTTTAGCGGATGCGGTTTACATTTCCATTTAGGTACACTTCACACATGACAAATTTACAGGGCTGCACTTCAGTTCTAAAACAGCTGGTGAGCCAAATATTGCAGGATCCTTCATTAGATACATTTGGCATCAATTATTTTTTTACATAATTATCAGTGATTATTATTAAACCTCTGTTACACCCTAACTAGATCATCTTGTTTGTTCGGCACATATTTACAGTTATTTTAAAGCACAGCTGTGTTTGAAGGAAACCTACAATTGGAGTACTACAAAGGCTGCCATTATTGACTTTCTTCTGAAAATTCTAGGTTTCCTGTCTGTCTCTGGACTCAGTATAATACAGTATCTGAGTCACTGAACTGAAACAAGCATGCAACCAGTGATGCCCAGGTAAAGTCCTGACCTGCAGATTACTCGAGGTCAGTGATTGCCTTCCAAACAAAGTAAAAGCCAGACAACTAGCATTTTTAAAAGGAGAATTTAACAATGGCAGCATACATGTTTTTTCAGTATAGGTTTAATTTGAAGTACAGGTAATATAATAGCATGGTCACATGTACTGCATCCTTGGGACTACAGGTCCCATGATGCTTCGGTCATCTTGCACATATGTGCCTCAAATTTGTCAATGTCTCTTCCGGTAATCAATTCAACAAGTAGCAACAGCAGTAGACCAGCAGTGCGAATTGCATTTTCTGCAGACATAGGGCTGCGTGTGTTGGTGTGCTGAGCATGGCACCTACATGTGTATTACTGAATTGAAGCGCACAGAGTTAGGTGACAACACTGTGTCTGCAGGCAGTCCTTGCAAGTCAGCATTGTCACGTTTAACATAAAGTGAGTTTGGGAAAGAGATGTACTGTACATGGACCTTGTTGCCAGACTATTAATTTCAATAACAATGTTCCCAGTAGATTATATGTGTATTCATTGTATTTTATGCATAATATTTTCCTGCAGAAGCCTCCCTTGTGCAGTCATCCACATAAGGCCTGAGGCTATTGTTGGTTGCCACCATCATGGATGTGATGTCAGCAGCCCCAGTAGACTCACTCAATTGACACTCTTTAGTATTCCCTTTCTTTTCTCCCCTGCCTGATACATAAAAGTTTGTATACGGAGGTGAGGAAAGGGGCAGAGGACAGACAAAAAATGAGACACTTCCAGAAGGGGAGAAGGCTATGATGTGGAAGAAGGGAGAGGGCAGTGCAAGGGCATTGACCTTTCCTGGACTAGTTGATTTCTCTAGCAAGTTAAAATGCAAATTGCACAGTTTGGTGGCAGGCTCTATTTCCCAGGAAAGGATGGCATTAGAATCTTCTCTGAAACAGAAATTATGATAATATCACCTACATGTATGGCTCAGTTAGGACTTTCCACAGGGATTGCTTTTTAGGAAGCTCTTCCATTGCTTTCCATATAAAAAAAACAATATGAGTAATAGACTGCTGCTAAATCACTCTCAGCTGGGGATCTATTGACCCCTAAATTACACTGTGCATGTTATTCACATCGACAGCAATAACACATTTTCGCGGTTTATTATCATTACTAGACATTAAGCCCGTTAAATTAACGGGTGCTAGAACATATGGCTGACTGAGCAGCTCTCGCTTATCTCTTTTTTTTTCTAACAACGCGAGAGCCGCATGACATAGCCAGCTCTGCACATAGCGTCCCTGTTGCCCTAGCAACAGAGACAAGCGCAGAGCTGTGCGAGCGCATACCCGCCACGTGCCCGCGCACACCAGCCGCTTCAAGAGTTTTGGCCGGCCGCCCGACTGGGGTGTATGTAGGATATCTATTCTATATTAATAATATGCAAGTGTCTTTGTGTCCATCCCTGTGTCTGTGGGATTGCGCTACTGCGCATGTGCCCCACAGACAGCCGTTGGGACTGGGGGCGGGCACCATGTCAGGGGCCCCAGAAGTAAGTCACACTGACCTGTGTAGGATGGGGAACTCCTCGGTGTTGGAGGCCGGGTCCCGGGTGTTGGGGGTTACCCCGATAATGGTGCTCTTCAGGGAAGTTCCTCTGAGCAGGCGGCTCCGGACCAGATCCATATTCCCCGGAGAGTCTACACTCACCCGCATGCTGGAGCCGGGCAGGAGCACCCTGTCATGGGTCAGGAGAAGGGGCAGGCACCGGGGGATCTGGATAGAGCCGCTAGAGGCCATGACCGGCCACACACACAATCCGCACACCGACCGACCAAACTCACTGACCGATCCGAGTCCGGGCAAAGAGCGGCAAGACTACATCGGGGGTGACCCCCAACACCCGGCCTCCGACACCGAGGAGCTCCCCCTAGCCTAAACAGGTCAGTGCCCACCCCCAGTCCCAACGGCTGTCCTGTGGCACATGCACAGTAGCGCATTTCCACGGACACAGGGAATCTGGAATCTCTGGACGCAGGGACACTTGGCTTTTATTAATATAGATAATGTATCTTTACCTGTGGATCCCCCATTGATATAGAAGAATAGGTTTACCTTACAAGGCAAGTACTGAGAATGGACAACTCCCACTTCTTTTCCGCATTTTGCAAAATCAAGAAATATTTATGCTGCATCAATGCATCATTTTTTTGCCTTTGAATTATTATCAAGAACTTCCCCCTTTTTTGCCAAACTACATTACAGGCCTTTTATATCCTACAGACACCTCCAAATGACATTGGTGATCCACAAAAATGCAGGACATGTTATGATGGCAGATCACCAACCCTTCCTAAAGGAGGTCAATTGTCGCAACATAACACCAGCAGTCATGTAAATCACTTCCCCCTTTCAAAATCTCTACCCAAACTTTGCTGGAGCTGACTTTGGGGTTAATTTACTAAAGGCAAATCCACTGTGCACTGCAAGTGCACTTAGAAGTGCAGTCATGTAGATCTGAGGGTAAGATCTGAAATGAAAGGAAGCTCTGCTGATTTCTATCATCCAATCATGTGCAAGCAAAAATGCTGTTTTTTATTTTCCTTGCATGTTCTCAGATCTACAGCGACTGCACTTACAAGTGCACTTGTAGTGCACAGTGGATTTACCTTTATTGAATAAACCCCATTGTGTCATAATAAAAGACAGTTTAACCACTTCTAAACCAGAAGATTTTCCCCCTTAATGACCAGGCCATATTTTGCGATTCAGCACTGCGTTACTTTAACGGACAATTACGTGGTCGTGCAACAATGTATCTAAATAAAATTGATTTCCTTTTTTTCCCCACAAACAGAGCTTTTTTTTGGTGGTATTTGATCACTTCTGGAATTTTTTTATTTTTTGCGCTATAAGCAAAAAAGCGTCAATTCTAAAAAAAAAAAAAAAAAAAAAAAAAATTATATTTTTCACATTCTGCTATATGACATTCCCCCCCAAAAAATAATAATAATCAAAATGTTTTGACATTTTAGGCCAATTTGTTTTCTGCTACATATTTTTGGTAAAAAAAATTGCAATATGCGTATTTTGCTTGGTTTGCGCAAAAGTTATCATGTCTACTAACTACGGGAAAGATTTATGTCATTTTTATTGTTTTTTTTTTTTTTTGCTTTTTTTACTAGTAATGGCGGCAATTTGCATTTTTTTAGCAGGACTACGACATTGCGGCGGACAGATCGGACCCCTAACTGACATTTTTGACACTTTTGAGAGGACCAGTGACATTACCACAGTAATCAGTGCTAAAAATATGCACTGTTACTGTAATAATGACACTGCCAGGGAAGGGGTTAACACTGTGGGTGATCAAGGGGCTTAAATGGGAGCTTAGGGGAGTGATTCTAACTCTGGGGGCGTGGCTTGTGAAATGACCATAGAGACATGTGATCCTATATAGAAGGATCACAGGAGCGCTCTGTGATCATTCCAGGGAGAAGAACGGTCAGCTGTGTTTACAACAGCTGACCATTCTTCTCTCTCAGAAGGGAGCCATCGCGGGTGTCAGGCGGCAATTGGAGCCGCCTGCCTCGTGCATTGGCTTCCCCACTGCCGAGTGGGGGCAGGAGCATCAGCAGCGGCATGCTCGCCCCCTAGCTGTAGGCACGCGGCCAAAGTAGCTCTACGTCGGTTTGCTCAGGGGGGGCGCACTGCCGCAGTAAAAAAGTGGCTGGCGGTCAGGAAGGGGTTGGTTAAATGGCTATTTACTATTTACTGTATTGCCTTCAATCTTTTGGTGTATGTGCACACTAAGCATATCAGTACAGTTATGTCACAGGCTTTACCCCTTCCTTATTGTACTCTACGTCTAAACACTAGAAACGTAAAAAAAAAAAAAAAAGAACTCTAGAAACGTAGCAACAAAAAAGAGAGATGGCAGGAAAAAAGACCATTGTGTCTACTCCATTTTTTTTTAATTTATATTTCTTTTTTTAGTATAGAGCAATACTGGAGTTTTACTTTAATGTTGAATATACTATAATAACTCTAGGCGCACTTTTGGTATGATTAGTATTTGGGACTGCATTAATAAGTACAGACGAATAGTCTTCTATTTAATACTAACAGGGCAAAATTTACAAATGAACCTAATGCCATTAACACACAGTAAATGCACTGCACTGATAGAACTAGAGTATACATGGCCTAAAGTCACAGCACAGCTGGGCACAAAATATTCAGTGTTAAGGTATGTCATAAATGACACTTTTATGTATAGACAATAAAAGAGGGGCAATTACCAGATCCTGAGTTAGTAGTTTAATAAGGAAAAACATAAAAAAAATGGTGCATTATCCCAGCTCAGTAGAACTGTGTTCACGGATAACACCCAACAAGGTCAGGATCAGCATCAATGTGTTGTTTTGCCTGTGTTATTATGGTAAATAATTAGGTTTTAGTAGTAAATATTGGTTTTGCTCCATACGTGCATGTTGTACAGTATAAGGATGGTTAAGTTCCCAATTGTTGAGTCTGGGACTTGGTCACCCAGCACATTTACATTATGTATCTGAGTGTGTAAAAGATCTATTGTCTTTTATGTCCCCAGCAATCATTAACTTTCAAGGTATCTTCTTTCCAGAGCATATTTGAAAGTAAAAAAAAAAGGACTTGCAAATACAGAAATATTGATGTCCAGTGTTTCTGTCCTCATAGAGACTTCCTGTGTTCCTTTTTTATGACTAATCTAAAGCCTCATCAACACAGAATGAATCCAAAGATGTTGACAATGATGACATAATGTCAATCATGGTCCTGTTATACCTTTGTGCTCACAGTGACAGATCCTAAAGTTTATTTTAAAAAAATGTCTTCTTGAAACTAGGGACCATACTTTTAGGTTTCACAAAACACAGCCAAATTGCACCATGATTTTGCGTTTTCCCACAACCGGTGGTCAAAATGTTCCTATTCTGGATGTGATTCTTTTGTGTTAAGGAGAGGGAGGTTGAAGCTTACCTAAATGTGGCAGCTCCAAAACTCTGTTAATAAAATATCCAATTGTGTAGACTGTGGTATATCAAACACAGCAGAGGTTTTTGTATATTGTTGATGCTCAAGCATTAAGTAATGATGTTCGAGCATAAATTAATGTACTGTCATACAGTGAATTGTATATGTGGTTTAATGCCATTCCACCATCAGCACCTCTGTCCTTATAGTCAGAGGCTCTGGGGTTTGTTGATAGTTTATGTTTATAGCTCTTTTGCTTTTGTCATTGATTGACACAAACTCATTGGTTCATGGGGAAAAAAAACAATGTGATCTTTTATAAGCTTCATTAATGAAAAAAACCTGTTATGAAAAAAGAAAAACATCTTTGGATTGAGCCTTAACTTTCTCCAAAAAGAAAAATGCGTCAAAATATTTTCAATGTTTTAGCTACAAATAAAAATGTTACTACTGTCTTTTTTTACGTACATGCCACATCGGGGCTGTTCAACTAAATACAACTAGGCTATTTACTTTATTTACTTTACAAGGGAATTTTCCTTAGCTTAGTGATTGTGGTGAAAATTCACTTTGCCAAGAATACCCAATCGTAAACAAGGAAAATTTAATAATAAAAAAAAAAAAAAAAAACCTGTATTTTTGCTGCTATAATATTGGATGATGGAAGACAGTACAGCTCCACTTCATCCACTAAGATAAGGGAAAATTCCCTTGCAAAGTGATCATTTACTTGTAATGTAAACAGTCTATTTGCCTTTAGTAAATCAACCCCATTACCTTGCATGATGCGTAGTCTACCCAGTGCTAGAATGGCTGTGCTTACATGGTCATTTTTTTATCGGTAATGCAATTAACAAGTTACAGAAGCCAATGATAAAAGAAACCCAGCTGAATATGAGTTTGTGTTATTTTTGGCAGCTTGGTTTCCCAAAAGCTATGGCTGAGCCATATATCTGCTTATGCTGTTGCCTGCCCACTCGTAGCTTGACTGCCCATGCCACAAGGCTCCACCTTTCTATTCTATTATCCCTGGTACAATGTTATAGGTTTCCAGGGCTACTAGGAGGTTTTCTGATTTCCCAAGACTGTGTTCTATTTTTTGGCTAAATCATTTCATCAGGCAGAGCTGTAGAAGTTTCCCAAACCATTCGGTACAGTTTTTCCCTATTTGTTGTTCTGAAATAACCACTTTTTGGAGCCTGGTGCAGATACACATTGATTTTCATGGCATTTCTGTTTCTGAAATTTAGATTTTCAGAGGCTTGCAAATTTTTAAAAAGTTCAGTTAACCTCCCTGGCGGTATGATTATGTCAGGAATTACATACCAAAAGCGGTACAATTCTTTTCATGGAAATTTGGCGTTTGTATTAAAGGCCTACAATTCTTAGTAATTACTGACTTAAACCTGACCAAAACAAGACTCTAGTAGACATCCCAGATGTGATAAATTTGAAACACAAACACGTGAATTATAATCGAATCAATAATATTATTTTATTATTTAATATATAATATATATAATAAAATTATATTATTGATTAGATTATAATTCATGCATTATATATTATATATAGATATATGTGTGTGTGCATATATATATATATATATATATATACCGGTGTATATATACATATATATATGCATATATATATAATATAAAATGTGTTTTGTGTTTTGTGCAACGTTTTTTTTTTTTTTTTTTTTTGAATTTCCCTCCCTAGTTCCGCTCCCATGCAGCATTGCTGCTGCAGGGAACGGAACTAGGAAGTCATCAGAGCGACAGAGACCGACGGAGGAGCGGCGGGACTCTCGGCTGGCGGTCACAGCAATGAGAGATCATCGCTGGATCGCCAGGAGAAGGTAAGAGACTCCGCTGCGCTCTCTGCACATCTACCCCGAGCGTAACTCGGGGTTACCGCTCCTGATATGAAAAACCAACCCCGAGTCACGCTCGGGATTACCGCTAAGGAGGTTAAAAATATGTGTACATTGACACATATACTAAAGACAACAAGAGTATACCAAAGACAAACGTAGCAGTTGGCAAAGTGCATTTGCTCCAGAGCTTAGTAAATGAGGTAAATCTTCACCTTACAAAAAATACCCAATCACGTGCAAGGACAATTAAAAAAAAACAACATTTTATCTTGGACATAAGTGGATGATGGAAGTAAGCAGAGCTTCTGCTCATTTACTAAGCTCTGGTGCAACTGCACTTTGCAAAATGCACAGTCTATTCATCTTTAGTAAATCAACCCCAGAGGCTTTTGTGGAGTTGAGTTTAGGAGCTTTGGCAAAAAAGCAGCAGAAGCTTCCAAACTCAAGTTTAGATGCTTCCATGGTGGGCTAGTGTACATGAAGCCTTAGGTGTGTTCTGCAGCACCAATGCCCCTGAACACCTCAAATGGTAATATTAGTACAAAAGATCTCAGGTAGTGTCTGTGTCCTCAGCAATACCAAAAAATGCTTGTGAGGACAGACAGGTGTTGTAATCAACTTTCATGACTTTTTATAACTCTACAAAGAGGTATACAAGACTAGGTGATAGATATACTTTCGAAAAACATGGAAGACTATCCACGCTCTCTTCAGGCTTGCGTTTCAGCCTGGTCATGGCTGGCTACTGCACACAGTTGCACCGTTCTCTCCTCCTGTGACAGCCTAGCCTCCACACTGTGCTGACGTCTCCGGACTTCCCATCCTGGAGTCTTAGAGCTGCCCACTCACAGGGCTAATACCACACACACAAAGACAAGCATTTGTCATCTCACTAGGATTCAGCAGGAAGCGGACATTCTAATTTTAACTCCTTTTTCTGTCCACCTTTGGACATTTGTGGTCATTTTAGAAAGGGAACTGCAAGGGAAAATTGTTTGCAGGGGATGTTGAGAGGAGTGAGAAACTGTGACCTAAAGGACAAGTAGGGCCAAAGCTCTTTTGCCGGCTGACATCAGTCATCTGGTCCAGAATCTGGAGAGATCCCAAATTTAATGTTGGGATTCACCAAGATGCCTGACCTGCAGCTAACTCAGCCTCTCAGTGCACAACTGAGAACCTGAGCCAGCCTCTCCAACTCCCTCTGGCACTCCAGTGAGTGGTGGAGGGCAGAGCAGAGGGCCAGTGACTGACAGCAGAAAATACAGCTGCACTATTTTTCCTGACACATAGCAGCACAAGTCAAAGTAATCCTGCAACACAGGTACTTCCCTTTAGTGTGCTGGATGCCATTCTAAATTAATGGCACCACAACCCACTAACATGTGCATCAGGGGCGTAACTACAGGGGTTGCAATTGCAACCGGGCCCCATGCTCCAGGGGGCCTGTGCGGCTCCCCTGTACACCTGGATAGGAGGGGTGGCGGGGAAGCATGTAGGGAAATCACTTTCCTCCTTTTTCCTCCTGTAGCTGCAAGAGGAAAATGGAGGAGATTGGTTCCTTTGTATGCTGCCCCGGCTACTCCTCCTATCCAGTTCACTTGTGTTCTGCCTTCTCTGGGCCTGTCAGGTAAGCTCCAACAGTTTGGCTAATCAGCGAATTCACGCATTGGCGCGAATACGCATGCGCGGCCAACTCCGGGCAAGATCAACTAAGAACGTGCGTGCGCCAATGCGCACACACGTACGCAGGACGTGACGGCGCTTGGCGCCAAACGGCCTATTTAAACTCAGCAATGACAGGCACTAGTTGCTGGATGATCTTCAGCTCCCTGTGTCCCTTGTGTCTTGTTTTTGCCTTTATCTTGGATTTCCTGTTGCCGACCCGGATTGCTTTACCATCGACTCTTCTTGATACCTCTGGCTTTTGACCCTTTGGCTTGTCCCTGGACTTTCCCTGTTTTCTCCAGTGTCTGACCCGGCTTGGCTATTGACTCCGCTTTACCAGTCTCCTGTGGGCTATCCAACTTACCTTGTTCCCGCAGCACACCTGCCTGGCTTGTCAAGTGTTCCAGATCCGCCTTGGACCTATCACCCATTGGCCTCAGCCACCATCTGGGCATCCCAGCCGGCAACCCGTGCTACTTCGGGCACAGCACTCCCTGTCTCACCTCCAAGGGTGCTTTGCACCTAGCCGCAAGGGGAGCCCTCTCTACACTCCGGCTTCGGATCAGGTACGTGACAGGGCCCCTGTGTGCTTCCCTGGTCCCCCCCCCCAAACTGTGCTCCCTTCCCTCTCCTGCCAGCTGCTGCAGGGGATGTGTCACAATAGAGAACCAGGAAAGGGCCAGTAAATATGTAATTTACCAGCTCCTTCCTTTTCTGAATGGACAGAGTCATAGTCAGTGACGTAAAAAAAATAAAATAAAATGATAAAAAGTAATAAAATTAAAATACCAAAAAAATAAAAACTACTGACACCAGTGGGTGTACTTCCAGGATTGCAAAGGTCATACTTGCGACTGGGCCCTGGCATTCCCCAAGATGGCAGGAAGGGGGCCCACTGCAGAACTTGTGAAAGGGTCCCGCTGCTGGACCGTAATAAAGGGCCCTGAAACGAGAATAAAGGGCCCCAGGATCAGTGGGAAGAGCCCCAGGCTTGAAGGGAAGGGCTCCAGCCAGGGGTCCCGGGGGCCCTTCATGGTTTCTTGCACCGGGGCCCTGATGGTTCTAGTTACGCCTCTGATGTGCATGGTGTATTATACTTGGGTGTGAAGCTGGCCAAAATCATCTCTCCTTTCTCTGGTTTGTAAGGTAGTAGAAATGTCATCTGTGTGGGTTTATAGTTGTTATTGATGTATTCCTGGTTGACCTACAACAGTAAAGTGCTATTGCTTCTTATTCAATGTGTTTCTTGTCATTTCAGGTTTGCACAAGAGTCAACAGATACACCAAACAGAACTTTCATGTCCCAATTATTATTCAATTCTAAGCTCTGCCTGTGACTTATAACTTGATGTGTAGGGCACTCAGAGTCTTATCACATATGGCTTATACCAATCAGCTGTTCTATGAGTTAAACGTTATTGTATATACTTGTAATACAGTGCATCCTCATCTGACTTCGGTTATGATAAGGTCCCTTTCCATCTTATGACATATACAGCAATAAAGTCATTTTCCAGATGCCTAATTGCATTTTCCTGAACAGCCCCTGTGAATCAATATACCAACATGTCATATCTTTCTGTGTTCTCTATAATATATCACTACTGGGTAACTGAAGACCATTTCTGTATGAAGCACATTTTAGATGGATTCCATCAGTTCTGTATCGAACATATTTACTATGAATTCTTCTAAAGTAGTGCCAGATGATTGACCAAGCAGATAATGATTCTGCTGCTGAGGTCCTAAATTACTCTTTACTGTTGCTCCTTTTCTGAAAGAGAAGGAGCTGTGATATTATGGTTGTGAATGCACCTATGACATTAATGTCCTGCAACAGAAGGGGCACAGTAAAACGCAATGAGTCTGAAAGGGCAGAAATGAGAGTATGCAACAGCTGATCATACTGCTTTTTTCTGTAACATTAACCCTTACAATTCTAAAACATAGTATAGTCTAAAGATAAACACTTTAGAGCAAGATAAACCGTTTCATTTTAGAGACTACTTTTACAATATGCAGTGACATGTTAGCCACTTCTGGAAAATACATTTTAAGCTTTCAAAAAAAGTGAATGGGAAAAGAACTACATCTGATTGGAGCCTGCTTTATGGTACTAATCTAATAAGATGGGTTTCTGTGAAAACAGTTCTAATGTCTTCATTTTTAGCTTAAGAGGTTCAGGTTTGTCACTACCATGTGTTCATGGCAAATCCTGGTGTACGAGGTTTATTGGAATTCACCAAACCAAATTTTTAACCATAATGCACTGCCTGGCCTTTGAACTTAGGTGAGCTGACTTAGGAGGGACAATAAGGTTTTTTTTAATAATATTCCGAACTTGTCACCATAAAAGAATGAGGTCACAGCAGCCATACTGACAATGTGCTTTAACTGTGTGTTAGGGAAAGCATAGTAAGTGCATAGGTGGAGATTAGTGTAAGTCTTTTTTACACTCGTAGATCTGTTAAAGTAGATATCAACCCTTACTGAATGTCATGTAGGTAGCAAAATGCTGTTTATCATAGATAATTTGAAGGGTTTTGAATTTTTTTCATTCTGTGTTACATCTTAATGCTATTGGTGTCTCCTAAAATACTATACTTTTTCTGACAGAAGAGACCCCTTAGAATAAAAAAGTAGTAATGGTAATATTTTTTGTCACACGATATTTGCGATACTGTTTATCAAATCTATATTTTCAGTAAATATACACTCAAATGAATTTTAAGGCAAATAACGCATTGGGGTTCATTTACTAAAACTAGAGAGTGCAAATTCTGGTGAAGCTCTGCAAAGAAACCAATCCCGTTTTTTTGTCAAAGTTTAATTGGCTGAAGTTAGAAGCCGTTTGGCTACCACACACAGCTGCACAAGATTCTGCACTCCAGTTTTAGTAAATAAACCTCAATATCATACATTTTTGTAAAATATAAAAGATTAAGCTGCATTGAGTAAATAGATACCAAATATGTCAAGCCTCAAAATTTCATGTTCCCTTGAAACAGTGAAAAATTATGGTACCAAAAATTGTCCATAGGTATCTTTAAAAGCCTTTACAGCTCAACAATTTAGAATTAATAGTGAAAGGTGGCCCTGAAATCATTGTCCTCACTCCAGAGTGCATAGCAATATGTACTTAATATGTGTTACCCAATTGTCACTTTTACATGCATGGGCTTTTAATGCATGTTTTTGCATTCATATGTACATGTACGTGGGGTAGGGGATTTCAATTAGGTTTGAGTGTTTATTTTTGTAAATTTATTTGATTTCACTTTAATTTTATTTATTTTTTTAAGATAACTTGCAATCACAAGGGGCTGTTAGGTTCCCTTTGTGATAGCATAGTGGAAGTAACAGGTTCTCTGCATTGAGATATCAGGCAGGGGTCTATTAGACCCCTAATGTCATCTCTGAACTCTGTTAAAGTTAAGTGAGCACTGACTGTGTGCTACACTGAACCCAGAAGTGCTCAGAGATGAATACATCCAGGTTCATATTATACACAGAGATCAGCAAGGGAGTGTAGGGGGGCTCAATTGTATGTGTATAAAAGAGATCTAACCACTTCTATGTGAAAGTCAGCAGCCAGGAGAAAAATGTAAACAAACTCCCAACTGGTATAGTGGACATGTGCATGTTTACATGCTGGTAATCCAAAGGATTAAACATAAGGCTGTTGCTAAGAAAAAAAAACACCTTTTCTCACTTTCACCTCCTGTGATAACGGGTTTGAAATCTCATTAAAATGAAGATAATGGTTCTGCTGAATGACTTAATGGCAAGTGTGAAGCAGAGGCAAATTATCTAAAAGACAATATAGGCAGGACCCAAGGCCAAATAGATGCCCAAGGGGGCAGGCTACAATTTTTGTACTCATGAAAAAAACCAGAGGGATAGTGCAAATAGTCAAAGCTGTGCACCTGCCTGTCACATCACAAGGGAGGTTGCACTTGTAGGCAGCTGGAGTATAATAGAGTAGGCCATGCAAGTGTAGCAGATTATGTGTGTCTAATACAATACTTATCAATTCCAAACAAAGAAATGGGGACCAAAGCTGCTTCCTTGCCCAGGGCTCCTTATTCCCTTAATCATTCTCTGGTGTTTAGCTGAGCCCCAACTTCCATCTGGCAGATTTCCCTGTTGTAGACTCTTGTCAGCACACTTATGAAAGTTATAGAGAATAGATCAGTATGGGTGCATTTATTTTTTAAATGAAAACTACTTTTTTTGGCAAAAAATGTACATGCATAGTTTTTTTGCAATAGGATTTGATTCAAATTATCTTTCTGTTTTATTCTTCAGTCGCTATGATTTCCTAAACTGCCAAAAAATCTAAATGTCACTACCCTAAACCTTGGCAACCTGTGCGCATTCTGAACATTTCTCTGGAAAATCCATTTTTTTTTCTTGGACGGCAATCTTTCCCAGAAGTCTGCATAGAGGTTGAAGTCAAATTATTTAAAGCGGAGTTCCGGCCACACATTTTTTTTTTCAATAAAAATACCCCTGGGGCAGTCAGGGCTAGTGCATTCCACAATGGATAGCCTCTGTACTGTCCCGGGTCGCACTTACCTGCAAGAAGAAATACTTACCTTGAAAATGTCTTCTCCAGCGCTGCCATCTTGGATGTGGGCAGCTGAAGCCAGCGCGTCCTCTTCTCCTAGAATGCGCCTGCACCGGCCCCGCTTGTCACTTCCAGTGCGGGCGTGTCATCCCTCCACAGCTTCTGGGCATGCCCAGAAGCTGTTTAGCGGGGAATGAGGCGCTGCACCAGAAGTGACAAGCGGGGCCGGTGCAGGCGCATTGATTCCTGGAAGTGATGACGTTCAGCTCCCAGGAATCAATGCAAAGAGGAAGTGATGGCGTGGGCCGTGGCCGCAGAGGGAGGAAGTGGAAGAAAGGTGAGTATATTTTTCTTCAATAACAAGGTAAGTAAACAAAAAAAAAAAAACGTAACTATACATTTGTTTTTCAGGTCACCAATAGCAAGTGGATGGCCTAAAATCGATTATGTCGATTTTGTGGCCGGAACTCCGCTTTAAAGACACTTGATATTTAGTGATATTCTTTTTTAAATGCTTGTGAATGCATAGAGAATGTGAAGAAACTCTTTTACACCATTGAAACTAGTTGGAAGGGGATAATGAAGGTATACCATTCTACTTGGCATGTGTTTTTAAATAGGACACAGGTAAGGATTATAACAATTTTTCAGAACAAGTGCAGGTAACAATTTTCAATAATAATTAAATAAAAGCTTACACTGGATTATTTTTTAACAATGCTGGAGTTTATGCAACTCAGACTAACATTTCCTGGGACCAGCTTCATATAAAAAAAGATTCTAGTTAGCTCTTGGGTAACAATTATAGGCTTTATTGCCTCATCTTAAGGCCTGCTTTTAACACTTCTTATTTTCTCAACTTTATATTTTATCTTGCTAAATTGCAATACAGTTCCACAAGAATCTAATTGTAAAATCCTTTTTGTTTTAGCTCTAATTATTTTAGCTAATTTGTTCAGTTCAGTGTTTAACTACCGCATCCTATTCTCCAAACAGTGAATTTTGCCTCCAATTATCCTCTGCTGGCTATAAATCTTCTAAATAAAATTCATCCTGACCTAAAGCATATCTGCTTTTCTAGTAAAAGTGTTTCAAATGAGAGAAATTTGCAATAAAGTTTAATTTCATGCTTTTTATTGCAAAATGTTTGGAACAATGAATGGTAATTACATATTTTACACTTCATTCACTGCAAACAGACCATTTGTTTTTCATAAGTCTAGCAAAAAAAAAATGCTTGCTAGCAGCTATATGTTTCTGCTAGAAGTACTTTTGCAAATCCCTTGTGTGCATTACCTGATCATGCCTGAATTTCCCTTTTGTGCAATGCTTGTCACAGAAAAATGAAGGCATCAATATTTCCTGACAAATTTTATACCACAGGAAATTAAAATATTTTTCTCTTTTGTGTGCATTGTACTAACCTGACATGAAAAAGCGCAATAACTGTTTATGCTCTGTCTGCGTTAAAACACCATATATAACTAAACTGGTTGGCCAACATTTTTTTTTTTTGTTGAATAAAGAGGGGAATAGTTATTTTTTGAAACTATTTTTACAATATTGTTAAACCTCTTTATTTCAATAAAATTTCTATTGAAAAAAATAGTTGTAAATAGTTGAAATTTGTCATTTTTTTTGGAGATATTTCTTGCTGCTTCAAACAAACATTTTGCCTAATTTTTCACTATTGGTTAGTTTTACTGACCAATGCTACTGAAAAACAGCAATTAAAACATGACGAAGGTTCCAACACCTCTGTATACAAACTAGGCAGGAGCTTGCATTGCTATGTCTTAACAGCAACACCAATTGGCTTTATTAAAGCTGAGCTCCAAGCAAACAGCTAAAGCTACAGATGGAATATACATGAACTATTTTATTTGCCAAAAGATTTGTATTTTATTGTATCCAGTTCTGAGATATGTAGCTCTATCCCACACAGCATAGCCCTATCTAGCACAACAGGAGACCTGATTTTTCTCTGCTGCAGTTCAGTAACACCTACATGCCTTGTCTATCCTCCAGCCTGTCATTAGAAGGAGCAGGCTGATGTGTTCGTCTTTTTGTGTCTCTGCTCTCTCCTCCTATCAACATTTTCTTTTTCCATGCCCATGGCATATGAGCAAAAACAAAACACCAAAAGTGAACAAAAAAAGTGCACGTGAACACACAAAATAAAGTGTATTTATGGTTCATCTTTGGTACCCTCCTGAAGAGGAAGGAACCCTCCCTGAACCCGCAGGGTGCAAGGCTTCTGATGGGGGTAAGGAACATTTAGGTCCACCTAGCCAAAAGGCCTGTGGACCTCTCTACTTGTAATCAACTGAAGCTAATCACTAAGTACTGGGTGGGAGGCTCTCCCAAAGAGAGACTCCCCTCCCTCAAAGGCAGGGGGAAGAAGGAATCTAATGGCTACACATCTTCCCCCTAGACTTCAGGGTAGGCCCAAAGATCCACACCTTTTATCCTGAGTGAAAGGGAACAGAAATATATATGTGCAGGGTGCAAACATGGAGTGCAAATAAATAGATATGCAAAATAAAAAAGTGCATTGGCTAGGCCTTGCTTCCTAATAACATGTTCCTTACACAGCAAGACAAATGATTGGCTACTTGTGCTGCTTCTCCCACACCAAATCTGAGCTCTACTGTACAGGGATTACAAGAGGCTGATATCAATCAAATTCAGGTACTCACACTACTTGCATTTAACAAAAATACATTTATTATATAAAGAGCAGCCTTAAAGAGGTTGTAAACTCGGTAATTTTTTTTTTTTTTTACAACCTGAAAGAGAAATACATAATGAGCTAGTATGCATCGCATACTAGCTCATTATGAAATACTTACCTTAGAACGAGCCCCCGCCATGCCGTCCGCTCACCTCTATGACTGGCGACATGTCTAGTCGCCCGTCTTCCGGGATCGCGGCATCCGGCCATCTGATTGGCCGGAGCCGCGGTGACGTCACTCCCGCGCACGCGCGTGGGAGCCGACAGTCACGGCACGGGGCTCTGAAGGAACGGCACGAGCGGCCGTTCCTTCATAGCACATGCGCCAGTGACGTCACTGGCTGCATGTAAGGTAAATATCTCCTAAACGGTACAAGTTTAGGAGATATTTACATTACCTATAGGTAAGCCTTATCATAGGCTTACCTATAGGTACAACTTGCAGAGGAGGGTTTACTTCCTCTTTAATATGTGTCTTTTATATCTGCCCAGAGTTTGACTTTAACAAGGGTTCAACAAAACACATATTTCTGTTATTCTTATAGATGAAAGAGTGATCATCATATACAGTATTTTCTTTTATCTTTCGGTGACTCCAAATGATAGATATTTGCATTTATCTTCTTCCTACGTTTTCCCATCTGCTATAGCCAGTAGGTCTCACGTTCCTTGTCTGTAGAGTGCATAAGCTCTTGGTTTCAAGAGCATGGGGAAATAGTGTTACAGTTACAGACTACTTGTACGGAATGCACCTAATATGTAAATATGTATCTAATGTGAGGTCCACTTTAATATAAATGTAGCCTCTAAGAGCCGCCAGTAAATAGTACTGCTTTTGAAATTTAGCTTGATGCATTCTCCACATTTATAGTTACTCCCCTGAATGAATGACTATGTTTACCTCAAGCAGTAACAGCCAAATATCTTAAACCTGAAAAATAACAAGTCTCAGGGAAAGAAAATAATACTGCAGCACAATAATGGGTAAACTTACAAAGCTGTGTGAGAGCAGTTTGCTCAGATAATTGGGCAGCTTGTCTTGGAAGTAAAATAGCTAGACAGGTTAGACAGCCAAATGGGCATTGTTCCTACCCTTCAGGGATAGCCAGCCTAATATTGTTAACATCTACCAATTATGGTTTTTCTTAGATATGTAACAAGACAAAATGGCACATTAGGTTCCACAGAATGTAATGAATCTGACCCAGAATAAATGTGCAATGGAACACAACTGTCCTGGACTGCGTATAAATAATTGCTTTTATATTTAACAAAAGGGGACCATGTTTGACTATCATACGTTATGCATTACTGCCTCTACACATCCCTTTGAACTTTACTTTGAAGAGAGCTGAGACTTTTGTCTACATATCTGTATTTTGTTTGGCAGCTCATCATCAAAGACAAGCATCAGTGCTTCCCTCTGGATTGTAAATATGTATACAATGCAGTCAGCATTCCTGCAGACTTTGTTTCATTCACTTTGTGCTTCAAATCTTCAGGTGAATTTATGTCAATACTTCCAGCAATGCCTTATTGCATTTTAGTTTATTTTTTTATTATATTTAATGTGGAATGAACTCCCTCTTGTATTCATTCTGGCCAGCTCAGTAGATTTAAAATATTTCTGTATGCATTCCTAAATGTACAAAATATAACTGGATACTAACATTAAAGGTAACCACATAAGGGGTATCACCTGATACACGGAATATACCCTTGCCTCCTGGGAGATTAGAATGTTTTTTTTTCCTCCCACTGGAGCAATTTGGATCATACTTTATTAGGGTTTTTATGCCCTCCTCTGGATCAACTGTGGACATAGGATTGTGTACATGAAAGTTTTCTATTTTTTTTCTAGTGGTTAAACTAGATGGACATGTGTCTTTTTTACCTGACCAACTATGTACAGGTATTATTTATATATATAATAAATATATATATATATATTTATAGCATCAACATTTACACAGTGCTTTACATACTACACAACCACATCAGTCCCTGCCCTCATTCCTGGTCATTTTTGGCCTTAAAATATTTTGAGCACTTTAATTAGATTGGTGTAACCGTTTTATAGCAAACCTGTAGCCACATTCAACTAAGAAGCTGACACTTACATAGTATATTGCCCACTTCCAAATACCTGCTTGTGGTTTTCGTTTTTTTTTTTTTTTTTTTTTTGCATTGTGTCCCTAAAACATAGAAGCCTGGGGTGCTCTGTTGGCTAGTAGACATCCCATATCCCATGATTGCTTGCTCTAGTCCACACCTGACCACCCTTTTGGACCTCACTATTTAGCCATTTTTATAGTGAGCAGCCTCATTAACCAAAATTGAGATGTCAGAGGTGACTGCTGGAAATGTATAAACATTCCCTGTGCAAACTAAAACCACAGGAGATACTTGAAGTTGCAAACTATTGTATGTAAATATCTGTTTTTTATTTAGTCACAGTTTTTTTGCCCATAGACGTATTGGGATGAATTGACTCTAGCCATTTTTGGCTGAATCAGCTGACAATTTCCTGTATATGGGGTGTATATTGAAAACCTTGATCAGACGGGTTAAAAACATGACACTATGGATACCTTATGGCTATTCATCCCCTTAAAGCAGTAGTAAACTACAAAGTTCACTAATAACGTACTTCAAATTACCATTAAAGGACATTTCAACTTTATAGAGTTTTGATGGGTTGCAGCCTACTAAAAACTGAAAAGGATTGTCCTGAATATATGTACTTCTAATTGAATCAGGGTGAGGAATAAAACTGCCAATTTTTTTATCATTACATATTTTTTTTTACCAGTTATGCAATAACTGTATTTATTTATTTATTAGTGTATACTGTATCTGAATAGGAAGACCAATATGATATGCATAGGTTTTTATTCTACAAAACAAAATCTATAATTATGATTTTTAATAAAAGTTTAACCTCCCTGGCGGTATGATTCTGTCAGGAATTCTGTACCAAAAGCGGTACAATTTTTTTCATGGAAATTTGGCGTTATTTATTATAGGCCTACAATTCTTAGTAATTACTGACTTAAACCTGACCAAAACAAGACTCTAGTAGACATCCCAGATGTGATAAATTTGAAACACAAACGCATAAATTATAATCGAATCAATAATATAATTTTATTATATAATATATAATATATATAATAAAATTATATTATTGATTAGATTATAATTCATGCGTTATATATCATATATATATATATATATATATATATATGTGTGTGTGTATATATATATATGTGTGTGTGTGTGTGTGTGTGTGTGTGTATATATATATAACGCATGAATTATAATCGAATCAATAATACATATATATATATATATATATATATATATATATGTGTGTGTATATAGGTATATATATATATATATATATATATATATATATATATATATATATATATATATATATATATATATATATATAGATATAGATATAGATATGTATATATATATATATATATATATATATATATATACACATATATATATGTATATATATACATATATACATATATATATATATATATATATATATATATATATTTATATATACATATGCATTATATATGCATATATATATATATATATATATATATATATATATATATATATATATATATATATATATATATATAAATATAAAATGTGTTATGCGTTTGTGTTTTGTGCAACGTTTGAATTTCCTTCCCTAGTTCCGCTCCCATGCAGCATTGCTGCTGCAGGGAACGGAACTAGGAAGTCCTCCTACCGACAGACGAGCGGCGGGATCTCGGCTGGCGGTCACAGCAATGAGAGCTCATCGCTGGATCGCCAGGATAAGGTAAGACACTCCGCTGCGCTGTCTGCACATTCACCCCGAGCGTGACTCGGGGATACCGATAATAGCAGGAAATTCCTACCCCGAGTCACGCTCGGGGATACCGCTAGCCTGGTTAACAACTGCACCATAAACAGAACCCTGTAAAAGCAAATACATCTGTTGAAAATGTGTACAATGAGGGGAAAAAGTATTTGAAGTATTAAGGTCTGGAGACTGGCTAGGCCACTTTAGGATCCTAATGCGCTTATTCTTGAGCCACTCCTTTGTTGCCTTGGCAATGTGTTTTGGGTCATTGTCATGCTGTAATATCCACCCACAACCCATTTTCAATTCCCTGGCTGAGAAAAAGGAGGTTCTCACCCAAGATTTGATGGCGCATCGTCTCTTTGATGCAATTAAGTTGTCCTGTCCCCTTAGCAGAAAAACACCCCAAAGCATAATGTTTCCACCGCTATGTTTGATGGTGGGGATGTGTTCTTGAAGCATTCCTCCTCCTCCAAACACGGCGAGTTAGGTTGATGCCAAAGAGCTCGATTTTGGTTTTATCTGACCACAACATTTTCACCCAGTTCTCTGAATCATTCAGATGGTTATTAGCAATCTTCAGACAGGCCTGTACATGTGCTTTCTTAAGCAGGTGGACCTTGCAGGCGCTGCAGGATTTCAGCCCGTCACGGCATAGTGTGTTACCAATTGTTTTCTTGGTGACTATGGTCCCAGCTGAGGGGAGACCTTACATGAAGCCCAAGACCGAGGGAGATTGACAGTTATTTTGTGTTTCTTCCATTTGCGAATAACCGCACCAAATGTTGTCCCCCTCTCATCAAGCTGTTTGGTGATGGTCTTGTTGTCCATTCCAGCCTTGTGTTGATCTACAATCTTGTCCCTGACATCCTTGGACAGATTTTTGGTCTTGGCCACGGTGGAGAAATTGGAATCTGATTGCGTCTGTGGACAGGTGTCTTTTATACAGGTAACAAGCTATGATTAGGAGCATTCCCTTTAAGAGAGTGCTCCTTTTCTCAGCTCATTACCTGTATAGAAGACACCTGGGAGCAATAAATCTTGCTGAATGATAGAGGATCAAATACTTATTTCACTCATTAAAATGTAAATAAATGTATAACTTTTTTGAAATGCTGTGTTCTGGATATTTTTGTTGTTATTCTGTCTCTCAATATTAAAATAAAGCTACCAATAAATATTATAGACTGATCATTTCTTTGTAAGTGGGCAAACGTAAAAAATCAGCAGGGGATCAAATACTTTTTTCCCTCACTGTATTTGCTTTAAAGTTAGGGGACTGAGCTGAAGTTCATGGTAAATCATTATTATTATAATATTATTAGTAGCAATTGAGTTTTACATAATCTCACTCTCTTTATTTAGTATTTTTGATGCCTCTGAAGTTAAAGCAACGATTTATATTGTACTTTCTCCTTTTACAATTAGCAGAATATTTTCACACTTTAAATGATTTTCTTTCCAAATACATTTTTTACTCCAATATTCATAATTTGCCTGGAAGGTGTTTTAAAGGAAAGTGGTTTCCTCTGGTGAAAAAAGCTAAATAAATTGCAGTATTCTCATTCAGTGATCATTAGTTATGGCCTATTAACTACATTACCAGATCATTATGAAAAATAAAACTTCTAATCATCGTCAGCATTTATAAAGTGCTGTAGATTATAACCATCACCCTACCTTCCGCATATTAGCAAATGCATCAGCAAAAACCATTACCAGGGTCATGATTTTTCAACCAGTACGAGATGATAATTAAAGCTTTCCATTTTGGAAAGAACAGAATAAGTTTCCCTGACCTGTATTTTAATGGGCATTGTGTCTCCAGTTTTCATGCTCCATGAGATCGATATGCAGAATACTTTCAGCCATTCCTACAAAAGGTTTTACAAGCAAAAAGTGTGCTCATGGACCAACGCCTACCTGCTCATTCACGCAATGGGTTCTAGACAAGTGCAATGTGAAATGTCGTGTTTAATGATGCTACAAGTAGTCTTCATGCATTATTCTAAACCAAATGCCCAGAAGATGGATATCAGCAGAGCAGGGAAGAGAAGAAAATGAAAACTAAAGGTATAAGTTATGGGTTGAACTTATTGGTCAGCCATTCTGTTTAGGAAAATGGCTGGTTTATGTCAGTAAAGGAAGGAATGAAAAAAACATCCAAACACACAAGGTGCAAGCTTAAAACATAAATATATATATGAAAAGAAAGAAATTTGATAAACAATATATATTTATATGTATATATATATATAAATATATCTTCCTTTCTTCCCTTCCTGAAGACACAAAAGGAAGTAACAGGAAATCTTCCTAAAGTGAAAGGAATTCCCATCTTAGACGGTTGTCAATGGAACACTGGTTCCTGTTTGAAGATTTCTCCTCCCCTCTTAAGCCGGCCATGGATGTATTGAAAATCAGCTGGTTCAGCAGGGGCCGACCAAATTTCTATCCATCTTTGGGCAGCCTGGTTGTACAGAAGCCAGTCTCTCTATCAACTTCTGTACAACCCGCCTGTTTGAAAATTTCTGCTTGATCAGCGCTATCGGCTATAGGTAGCGGTGCTGCTTTGTGTATTCTGATGATGAGGAAGCCTCCCCATAGTCAGAAAACAATAACTCTGTGGGAGGGTTTCACCCCCTACCGCAAATGTGTGGGTTGGGTAATCAATTAATGTTCTTTTGTTCAACACCTGCTCTACTATGGTGGCTTTCTGTCATGGTGACAATGGTTATCGGGACAAATAGAGAGGAATCCAGGCAGCATTGAAAGTCTGATAGAGGGCT
The DNA here is from genome assembly GCF_965119305.1 of Pelophylax lessonae. Lineage (NCBI taxonomy): Eukaryota > Metazoa > Chordata > Amphibia > Anura > Ranidae > Pelophylax > Pelophylax lessonae. The sequence goes on from NC_138770.1 coordinate 213,381,391, forward strand.
TCACTGTACTCTTCTACCACTTCTGAGTTCAGATTTGAGATACATGATTTATGACGATGAATGATTTCATTCATTTAATTTCAGGTATGAACACAGTACAGGCATCAGCACCCTAAACCTGTGAATTTATTACATCCAAAGAACATCAACTTCAATTAAAAATTGAAAACAGCTGTGAAAAAAGTTTTGTGAAAACTTTGAACATTTTGGGGGATTTTTGCATTATAAGATTTTTGAGTATTATATGTCATAATAAACAAAGTCTTATTAAAGTATTTAACAAAGTCTACTCGCTCACGAAAATTAATTTGATTAAATCCCCTACCCAGGCATTATTGGGCAAACCGATTGACCAGGCCCCCAAACACACCAAACGCTTGATCACTTTTATATTCACAGCGGCCAAGATCGCCATAGCTCGCTCCTGGTGGTCCCCGGTAGTTCTACTTGATTTGCTTAAAGCTAAGCTAACCTGGATTATGGTGAATGAGTGAATGGTGGCCATCCTCCAGGATAATACCCCTCTTCGAGAAGACCTGGGACCCCTGGATGAGATATCTGGCGGGACCCCGGTAACTTGTGGATTTTCCATTACTGACCTTTGCCTGAGTGGCCTACCGTGTGTGCTCGGTCCCCCTGAGGCGGACCTGGACACCTTTCCCCCCACTGATCCTGGACCCCTTCACCCCCTTCCTTTTCCCTTCCCTTTTCTGCTTCTCTCCACTTCCTTCTCTTTCCTTTCCTGTCACTTTCTTGGCCCCTCTTTTCTCTGTTGTTCTTTCGCCTGACAGACGAGGTCCCCTGGGGATCTTTTGGAGTTGGTTGACACCGCTTATTGCGGCCTCATTTTTATAAATCCATTGTTGTGTTTTATATTTGACATGTCCCTGAGGTCGCTTTGCTGTCCCGGGGCCGGTTGGGTGGCGGTGGGTTGGGGCTGGGCAGTCACCCCCCCCCCTGTTCGGCGCAGTGTGTTCCCTTTTTGGGGCATCGGGGGGGGGGCAGGCCTTGGTCTGACCCGGGCCGCCTAGGCTCGGGACTTGGTAGAATCTATGTTGATTAGCGGGATGTACTTTTGTTCTGTGTTCCCTTGGGGCCTGCATCCCTGGATCTCCTTTTCATACTGAGTTGTTATGTCTTATTACTACTGCTATTCCTATGTTTTATTATGTATGTTTAAATTGCACTTAAACCAAATAAAAATCTATTGAAATCTAAAGTATTTAACAAAGAAAAAAAACATTTCAAATGATCATGTCTTTAAAGAACAGATTATTTGCTCCAAGGGTAGGTGATACATTCATACACTACAGAATTAACTAACAAATGCAGAGAATTCATTAAGATAAAAAACATTCTGCATTTAGAACCACTTTTACTGGTGCCGCAATCCATTGCGCCACTGATGCATGGTTACTTTTGTTTTGCCATGCAAGATATGGAGCCAGCCTAAAAGCGACTGGAAAAAATAGAATTAGTAAAAAGCCTCAGTAGCCCAAAAGCAGAGATGTAGTGTACTGCACATGTGCAGAAGCCATAGAATGAGATTCCATGCATTGATGATTTTTTAGGTCAGGTTGAAAGTGGCCCTAAAGGCAGAAGGTTTTTTATCTTAATGCATTCTATGCATTAAGATAAAAAAAAACCTTCTGTGTCCAGCAGCCCCCTCAGCCCTCTAATACTTACCTGAGCCCCATCTCAATCCAACAATGTGCACAAGAACCTCAGCTGCCCGGGACTCTCCCTCCTGATTGGCTGGAACACAGCAGTGGGCGCTATTGGCTTAAGCAGCTGTCAATCAAAGTCAACAAGCCAATGAGGAGAGGGGGCGTGGCCAAGCCACGGCTCTGTATCTGAATGGACACACAGAGCAGTGGCTCAGCTCAGGTGCCCCCATAGCAAGCTGCTTGCTGTAGGGGCACTCAGCAGGAGGGAGGGGCCAGGAGTGCCATCGAGGGACGTGAGAAGAGGAGGATCTGGGCTGCTCTGTGCAAAACCACTGCACAGAGCAAGTAAGTATAACATGTTTGTTATTTTTAAACAAAAAAAACAAGACTTTAATATAACTTTAACCACTTTAGCCCCGAAAAATTTGGCTGCTCGAAGACCAGGCCCTATGTTGCGATTCATTCGGCACTGCGTGTCTTTAACGGACAATTGTACGGTTGTGCGACGCTGTACCCAAACGAAATTGACGTCCTTTTTTTCCCACAAACAGAGCTTTCTATTGGTGGTATTTGATCACCTATGCGATTTTTTTATTTTTTGTGCTATAAACAAAAAAAGAGCGACAATTTTGAAAAAATAACAATATTTTTCACATTTTTTTATATGAAACTCTCAAAAAAATGTAAAAATCTAATTTTTTTTAACATTTTAGGCCAATTTGTTTTCTGCTACATATTTTTATTAAAATAAATTGCAATAAGCGTATTTTGATTGATTTGCGCAAAAGTTATTGCGTTTACTAACTACGGGAAAGATTTATGTCATTTTTATTGTTTTTTTTTTAAACTAGTAATGGCGGCGATCTGCAATTTTTTTTGCGGGACTGCGACATTGTGGCGGACAGATCGGACCCCTGACTGACATTTTTGACACTTTTGGGAGTACCAGTGACATTACTACAGTAATCAGTGCTATACATATGCACTGTTACTGTAAAAATGACACTGGCAGAGAAGGGGTTAACTTTACTGGTGATCAAGGGGTTAAGTGTGTCCCTAGGGGCATGATTCTATATGTGGAGGGGTGTGGCTTGTTATGTAATCACAGAGACATGCGATTACTTTAGTGAGAATGACAGAGGGCTGTGTTTACATCAGCCGTCTGTCCTTCTCTCACTGCAGAGGGAGATCGCGAGTGGCCGACGGCCATCGGAGCTTCCGGGCACACACACTGCCCGGACCCAGCACCCAGCTGATGAGCGGGGGTGGGAGCATGCCTCCGGCGGCGCGCGATCGCCCCCTAGCTCCTCCCAGGCTAGCGCCGTACATGTGCGCCACTTTGCCTGGGAGCGCCAGACTGCCGCCGTACAACTGCGGTGGGCGGTCAGCAAGTGGTTAAGTATTACATTTGCAATGTGCATGAACAACCACATGCACATTCACGCCTGCAATGCCAGCCTACCGCAACAATTTATCCCGGCTATTGTTTATTTGCTTTAGTAAATCAAATTTAAAGTCTCTGCTAGCAAATTCTGAATAAGAATAATTCTGAATAAATCTTACAGAGAAAGAGTTAAAAGGCGTAGCAGAGCTTTAATAACACAGTAAACAGTGTTAAATCAGGCCAATGGCTTTGTGGTCAAATAGCATGTATGAGCACAGCTGGTGTTAATATATTGTAAGCCCTTTAAAAGCATTGCTTGATAAATCTTGCAGCTTGTCAACACATTCAATATTCTGTGCATTAGACGTTTCGTTTTCAGAGCCATGTAATGACCACACAATTTACAGGAAAAGAAGAGAGGAAGAAAAATGTTTTCTATCTATTTTGGATCATTTTTAAACCTCATTACAGCCAAGATAGTGCATTTCTCGCCCAGCATTTAATTTAATCATTCTTCAAATAGGGAGAGTGAATTGGCTTAAAATTGCTCTCCTGCATGTTTCTCCCTTTCTGGCTCGAGGTTTACCGTATAACTTGTACAGTAGGACATCATAAAAGCCATTAATCTACAGGAAAAAGTAGGTGCTGCCTTTCACTGTAAACTCATTCTGTTCTGCAGGGGTACAGTGTTTTTTTTATTCCAGCTGGAGCTTAACTATATAGAGTCCATTGTCTTCAACCAGCCTATGGAGATACAATTTAGAAACAATTACATTTCCCCAGGTTTCTTTATACTTGTTCTACACAGAAAAAAACATTATCTTCTTGCACAATTTGGGATCCTTAGCAATCGAAGAATCTCACTTGAAGTTCCAGACATCACCCTCACCTTGGTGCCATAAGCAAAAACTTTTATGTAAGGTTCTTAATTATATGTGGTTGCGTGGGGTGCTAGTGAATTAGTGGAACTTGCATTTTGATGGTATCCTGCTTGTATCTTCTTTTCTGGCTGGAGGTTTTAATTTATTGCTTTTATATCAGGATGGTGAAGCAGAAAATGAAGCCGCATTTTGAGATGTGAAAACATGAGGTTTATTTAAGGAACAATAAATGAATAAGCCCAATTTAGATGAAACACTTAGTGGGTGTGCCTCAGGGTGGAGACTATGTCTGGAAGCTTGAGCCTTGAATAGACCTCATGGTTTGACATCTCGGAGTGCAGTTTCATTTTCTGCTTTCTGCTTCAGTATCATGCCAGGCAAATTTTTAGGAGCCAGGACCTTGATTAATTGGGAATCAGAGAATTGCACTCAGAGCTTGGAGTAGTGCAGTTTTCTCTTTAACTTCCACAGTTGTACAATAGGAAAAAATAGAAGACAATAATCTTCAAGAAAAAAGTAGGCACTGCCTGTAAAATCATTCTTTTCTGCAGGGGTACAATTGATGTTTTTTATCACGCTTGGAGCTTAAATACGCTTTAAAAAAACTATAGAAACCCTTTGAAAACACATCAGATCTCAAAGGGGAAAAATAACATACTGATATGGACTGGGTAATGTGTTAGGAATGAAAGGATGCCACATTGTTTGATGGAAAGGAAAATTATCAACCTACAGAGGGCTGATTTCAAAGACACCCAAATCAAAGTGAAAAAATGATGGAGCAGACTAGTTCATTTTGATGAAATTTCATTGCAGCAACTCAAAATGGTACTCATTAGTTTGTATGGCCACCACATGCTTGTATGCTTGCCTGACAACATTGTGGCATGCACTTAATTAGACAACGGATGGTGTCCTGGGGTGTTTCCTCCCAAATCTGGACCAGGGCATCATTGAGCTCCTGAACAGACTGAGGTGCGACCTAGCAGCGTCAGATGGACCGAAAAATAATGTCCCAGAGGTGATCTATTGGATTTAGGTCAGGCGAGCATGGGGGCCATTCAAGGGGATCAATTCCTTCATCCTCCAGAAACTGGCTGTATACTCTCGCCACATAAGGGTGGTGTGACAGTATTTCCCGTCACTGGAATTTAAAGACAGATAAGTAATGGTTTGGATTGCTCCATATTTACCAGCAATATCTCTATATATGAATATTAAGATTTATTCCCATTTGCCATGAAATCTGTATTTCCTAAATGCAGGGTATATTACATAGCTTTCAATGTCAGACAGGTATTCCTTTTGTTGTGTATTGGGAGGGAATGTGGATTGCCCTTTTGCATTGTTACGTGTTAATGACCTCCCATTGTTCTGTCTGTCTGCCTTAAGATAAACTTATAGGAATGTGGATTGGATGCTAAGGGAGTGGGGGGATTGTCCCACATTGTAAATTTTGTACACTGTATGAGAGTGTAAAGATCTGTTCCTATTGGATGGTGAATATTGTGTTCAGTCTTCAACAAGGTCCATCTGGGTGGTAACTTTGTGGGTGAAAACTGTATATAAGTCTTGTTCAATTAAAGTTGTGCAGAGTTCATTCAACCTCAATCTAGAGTTCTGTCTCTTATTGGGGGATATGCTGCAAGGGATTGCTATGGTCCTCCATACTCCCTTAGAGAATCACTGAGCTCTTGTAAGAGCTTGTGTAGAGCTTGTTCTGCTGCACTCTCTGGGGAAAGAGAGGTTTGCCCACAGGAACCTGGAGCCTTGTCGTAGGTCCAGGGTGGGTAGGAGATTGCGAGACCCTAACCAAGCTGCGGCGGTTCGTGGGGTCTGAAGAGGTTACGGTGTCTGGTGGAGTGCTTGGAGCCCCTCGGGAAGCACTAGGAGCATCTGTCAACGGAGGTACCCGGTCCCGGGTGCCCTGTTCCGTTACAGGTGGGAATTGTGGTGCACCAGAAGGAACCCAAGACCCACTGCACCAGGTATGACAATGGGTCCTAGGATTTCATCCTGATACCTAATGGCAGTCAGGGTGCCATTGCCTAGCCTGTAGAGGTCTGTGCATCTCTCCATGTATATGCCTCCCCAGGCCATCACTGACCCACCACCAAATCGGTCATGCTGAGTGATGTTACAGGCAGCATAACGTTCTCCGCAGCTTCTCCAGAACCTTTCACATCTGTCATATGTGCTCAGGGTGAACCTGCTCTCATCTGTGAAAAGAAAAGACCTGTCAATTCTGATGTTCAATGGAAAATCTCCATTGAGCGCCACAGTGCTGTGCAGTGAGCACAGTGCCAACTAGAGGAGGTCGGGCCCTAAGGCCACCCTCATGAAGTCTGTTTCTGATTGTTTGGTCAGAGACATTTACACCAGTGGCCTGCTGGAGATCATTTTGTAGGGCTCTGTCAGTGCTCATCCTGTTCCTCCTTGCACAAAGAAGCAGATACCGGTCCTGCTGATGGGTTAAGGACCTTCTATGGCCCTGGCCAGCTCTCAAGTAACCTACTGTCTCCTGGAATCTCCTTCATGCTCTTGATAACTGTGCTGGGAGACACAGCAAACGTTCTGGCAATAGTACATATTTATGTGCCATCCTGGAGGAGTTGGACTGCCTGTGAAACCTGTAGGGTCCAGGTATTGCCTCATGTTACCAGTAGTGACACTGACTCTAGCCAAATTCAAAACTAGTAAAAAAAACAATCAGAAAAGATGAGTAGGAAAAATAATGTCAGTTGCCTCCACCTGTAAAACCATTTGCCTTTTGGAGGTTGTCTCATTGTTGCCCATCTAGTGCATCTGTTGGTAATTTCATTAACACCAGAGCAGCTGAAACTGATTAACAACCCCCTCTGCTACTTAACTGGCCAGATCAATATCCCAGACATTTAATTGACTTGATGCTATTTTCTAATTAAAAAGTGTTCCTTTATTTTTTTGATCAGTATATATAGATTCCATTGCATCAACTGACCTATGAAGAAGCACTTTAATAACAATAACATTTGCCCAGGTTTTCTTGTATTTGTCCTGTCAAAAATAGGGTCCTTTAGGATATTACCAGAATCCCTGCATGTCATTCTTGCCTATGCGGTTCTGGCCAAAACTGGGTAGTAATGTACTTAAGTATACATGCCGGGGATGCTAGTGAATAAGTAGCCCTTACATTTTGATGCTCTCCTGCATGTTTCTCCTTTTCTTGCTCACGGTTTAAACATATAACATGTACAGTAGGCAATCATAAAAGCCAATAAATTACAGGAAAAAGTAGGTGTTGCCTTTCACTGTAATGTCATTCTGTTCTGCAAGGGCATGGGTGATTTTTGTTTTCCAGCTGGAGCTTAACTATATAGATCCCATTGTCTTCAACTAGCCTACGGAGATACAGTTTAAAAATACGTTTCTCCAGGTTTCCTTATAATTGCTCCTCCAATCTGGGTTTATTAGGATTCTCAGAATTCTAGCAGAGGCCCCAAATGTCATCATTGATTAGGTGCTGTGGGTGAAAACTGAGGTTTAAGGCACTTGAGTATGCATGGTGGGGTGCTAGTGAATAAGTGGACCTTGCATTTTGAAGCAGGTCTGCATTAAATGCTGGACACTCATATGCCAGCTGCACCATTCATATTCACTCCCAATTCCAACTGCACATTCTGCGTCCTTGTGCAGTTTTCGCAGTGTCTATAGTCTTAGGAAGCATACGATGAACCATTTGACAATGAACATATGGGTGTTGTTTCTACAAGGCATGGCAAGACAGAAGTTTAATGGCAGTGATATTGGTGCATATGGAGCAGATGCTACTCTTCCAATTGACTGAGTTAACTCCTTCAGTTTTACTAAGAATGATGAAAAGCATGGCTATAAAATGACTTCCTCTGTCCACAAGTGGTACCATGTCTAATGTCACTCCTATGTTTTATTATGACATTCCAGAAGGTTCAGAATAATAAGCAGCCATAAGCAGAAAAACAAATACAAAAAAAGATATGTTGCATGGAAATCCCTCACTCTTTACCAATATTGTAATGAACAAGCAGGAGAATAATCTTGAGAAACCCATAATAGATGCTTAAATTGCAAGAATATGGAAATTGGGCAAATAAATCCTAATGCAGTACAACTGAATTGTTGATGCGATCATCTTTCTAAAGAAATTTACAAAATGACAGACTTTTTGAAAACAGACATTTTGAACAATCTAATTGTCCAATCTCCATTAAAACTATCAACTGTATACTGTATACAGTGATCCGCCTGATACAAATTAGAAAGTTTGTTTAGAAAGTCCTTCACATTACATAATTTTGGTAAATCTAAAAGAGATTGTGCAGATAATGTACAATCAGATTGAATTGTATTGGCATTTTAAAGTAGATTGTACTATTACAATATAAGATGTATGGCCAACTCCAGAGCTCCTCAAAGAATCCATGTGAAGTAAAAAATATTCTTAAAATGATAATATACACCTGCACAAACAAACATATAAAGTGAAAATTAAGTGTGAGAAGGTATGCTTATCACATAATCAATACTAATAAATGCATATCACATAATATCATCCCATAAATGTAAAAACGGTTTCTTGGAAAAGAAAAGTAAAAAATGTTAAAAACAGAGCTATGCGTCTTCCAGCTTAAAAATGCCAAAGATGTACAAGAAATATATATGAAGGCTAGACCGCAATCATACAAAACAGATATAACTTAATAAATAATTGATAAAGCAAATGTGTAATAAACTTCATAAAAAAAAAAAAAAAAACAGACCACATAAAGTGTTCAGTGCAAATTAATAAATCCAGAAGTGATGAAAAAAATGTTAAAAAAGAAGAGTGACTACCAGTCCAGTCTTCAAATATTTTTCTTGAAGTAAGTGTAGCACCCTCCTAGGTGGCTGCTAGGAAAAGTATATGGGTGACCCTGCCTGTTTATCAGGGGGGCCTTAATTGTTCAGTTAGGCTCTCATGTGCTCTCAGGTGTCTGTTGAGTTTGGGGAGTCTCCCCACTGTGTTCAATGAGGGCTCTCATTGGACAGTGGAGGAAACCTGACCAATAGCACACCAGGGCTTGTATCTATCCCAGAGGGCAGAATATGCCGCAATGCATCCTGGGATAGGGTATAAGTCTGAGGGGAGCACATGACAGGATGTCTTTGGCGGGAAGCAGAGCCCCAGGAGGAGGGTGACGTCTGTCTCTCCTCCTGTCAGCATGAGGAAAGGTGTCCTTGGCGGTCGGCCTAGAGGACAAAAGGTTGAGCTGCAGAGAGGGATCCAGTGAGCTGAGGACCATGTGGAGCTGTTGGGGTTGGAGTTTCCAGGAAAGCAGTGTTGTGAGTACTGTGAACTGCCCTGGGGTCTGCCTGGGATGGGAGACCACTCCAGGAGGTAAGAGGGATCCAGGAGCCAGCTAATCAGGAGGAAGCTTAGAAAGGGGGTGCCAGAGTCTAAACCCTGAAGAGAAGTCAGTGAGAGAGGGTACCGGTGCGGGCGCTGAAGTGTTAAGAGTTGCAGCAGTGTTACAAGTAGCTACCTCAGTCAGGAGGGCAAAAGGGAGCTGTGCAAAGGACTTTGTGTCACTGGGGAGTGTCAAAGTCAGTTCAGTGTTAACAAGACAGCAAGTCAGAGTTAACAAGCGCCAACCGGCATTGACCGGCATTCAGCCAGTGTTAAGTCAGCGCCAAGGGGCATTTTTCTCAGTTGTCCCATTACATTGAGTATAGTTGAGCCAGAAGAGTATCCCACTCATTCCCTTCTCCCATCCAAGTTCCTAAAATAAATACAAAACTCAAAGATGCTGGACTGTTTCTTGTCTCAGTGCTCACACTTGGGGAACATGCTTAAATGTGCTGTTGTTTCTAGTGGTAACCCTGGCAGACCCACATCCAGTACAAAGGCTGGAAATCCTGCTACATAAAAATATATCTTATAACTTTTGAAACGATAAAGATCATTTTTTTTACATCCTTTTTTCTCATTGGTAAACAGCTTGCAGTAAGTGATCTGATCAATATGTGGTATTTAAAATGTTTTTCACTACATAAGCATGCAGTGCTTCCTACACATACACTAGTTCATTATTAAACACTGTTTACTTGTGTTGTATGTATATAATCAACGCATGATCTGAATAATTTGTTTGTTGCTTTTTGTTTTTAGCAATATTGTATCTTGTGACCCACCAAAGAGTCAAATAAGCCCCCGTTCACACTAAGGCGACCTGTGAGGCGACCTGTGAGGCGACCTGGTCGCCTCACAGGTCGCCGTAGGTCGCCTTCCATAGGGAAGCTGCGGACCCGTTCTAATAGGAGCGACACAAGTCGCTCCGACTTAGAAAAAGGGTCCGGAGCTTCTTTGGGGCGACCAGGAGGCGACCGCCATAGACTTCAATGTTATGAAGTCCGTGGCGGCCGATCCGAGGTCGCGGTGCGAAGTAGCATCGCGTGTATGTGAACGGGGGCTGAGTCTGTGTTTTTCTGTCCTCTTTGTCACTGATCAGGCTGATTAAACACAATGGTCTCTGTGTGTGGCTAATTGGTAGTATCTCCGCAGTCTCAGCAGATACAAGCATGCACCTGCTGGGACTTGTGGTATCTGTTTCCTATATATTCTCCTCAACGGCTCTAAATGTTAAACTGTACTCACTAAACTAATAAAAAAAAAAAGGATAAGGAAATTTAAACTCAATATATATTTACATAAAAATATTCAGGCTGTTCCCATGCCATAATCCTCTTAAATTAGGATATCTGAATGCATTAGTTAGAGAGTCGACAGATGCATAAAAACTGATTTGCTGGGTGGAAGGCAGCAGATGCACATTTACTGTATATCGCCATTCCCCTAGTTATCGTTTCTCATTTCCAATTTCACCTTCGGCATTGCACGTCAGTAGTTTCATTTCACTCAGATAAAGTGTGATTTCTTCATCTAACACAAATAAAAAAAAAAATACAACCGTTCGATGGTGACTAAGGGTGAAGTTTATGGTGAGAAGAAAAAAGATGTGAAGTGTGATGGCAAGACTGAGCATTTCTTCAACACAGGACAAGAATAGGCAACTGTTAGAACTCATGCTGTAGCTGAGATATATCTCACCTAATGCCCAGCTTATATTCACAGATAAGAACATGTCCTAAAGCCAAACATGTTAGAAGCTCTGTAAATATATTTTAGTATTACCAACAGCTATACCTGTATATAGTAGTATGAGGATTTACTTATACCAGTGGTGTCCAACTTAAAAGGACCAAAGTAGCATATTTGTATTCAAAAATTGAGTGGAGAGTTACATCTGAATCAAGTATTTTAGTTTTAACAATGTCCAGTTAAAAAACCTGGGTCTACAGCTAATTTCCCCCTTCTATATCCCACCTTCCAGGAAGCTTTATCTTAGGGACCCCTCTGTTGATCTACATACTGAGGTACCTACATACTGTGTCCCCTCTCATAATAGCCTTTATAGAAGTGAAGCAATGCTACAGGCATTTGCTCCTGATGATGCACGTGGGGCAAAACAGCCATAGAGTTTGACTTGACTGAGGTCCTGCCACCATTCTGAGCTCAGGTAGACAGCCTACTATGTAAGTTTATGTGCCTCATGTTTGCCTCATGTTTTCTTATGCACTTTATATGTACTGCTTGCACCGTTAGTTGTAGAGTCCAAACACCATTCCCTGCTCTGAAAGTGATAAAGATAAAAAGACAAGGCGCCTCTAAGTGCAGTAGGCTCTGAGTATTATTAGGTTAAAAGTATAAAAGCACTCACATTTGGTAAATATGACATGGGCATAGCAAAGATCTGTCTGGAGTCTTCCTATCCGCTGTGCTGAGTGGTTGCAATGGGGACATCCGGTGATCCGCTTTCTGTAGATGCGTCCTTTCGTCTGTGTCTCAACCTGGTCGGTATGAGATTTCCTAAAGGCAGGGTGTGGACGCAGCGGCTGGTGTCCAAAAGAGCGGGTGGTGGGCGGTTACATGTTTTGGAGCTCAGCTCCTTCGTCCTGACGAGCTCCGAAACATGTAACCGCCCACCACCCGCTCTATTCGACACCAGCCGCTGCGTCCACACCCTGCCTTCAGGAAATATCATGCCGACCAGGCTGAGACACAGACGAAAGGACGCATCTACAGGAAGCGGATCACCGGACCCCTCTTCCTTCATTGGTGTCAGTATCAGTAGTAGTAACCCCTCTTCCTTCATTGATGTCAGTATCAGCAAAAGTATCCCTTCTTCCTTTATTGGTGTCAGTATCAGCAGTAGTTACCCCTCTTCCTTCATTGGTGCCAGTATCAGCAGTAGTAACCCCTCTTCCTTCATTGGTGCCAGTATCAGCAGTAGTAGCCCCTCTTCCTTCATTGATGTCAGTATCATCAATAGTAACCCCTCTTCCTTTATTGGTGTCAGTATCAGCAGTAGTAACCCCTCTTCCTTCATTGGTGTCAGTATCAGCAGTAGTAACCCCTCTTCCTTCATTGGTGTCAGTATCAGCAGTAGTAACCCCTCTTCCTTCATTGGTGTCAGTATCAGCAGTAGTAACCCCTCTTCCTTCATTGGTGTCAGTATCAGCAGTAGCAACCCCTCTTCCTTCATTGGTGTCAGTATCAGCAGTAGTAACCCCTCTTCCTTCATTGGTGTTAGTGTCAACAACAACAACCCTTATTATTTGTGTCAGTGGATGTAATAACGACTCGAGGACCGCCTACCGGATATACTGCAGCAGAGTGCCCCCCCATGCACTGGATCACATACATGTAAGTGATCCGCTTCTCCCAGGCAAGGGACACGCAAGTGTGTGCCCGCCACCTGGGCCGTGCTATCATTCACTGCAGCACAAGCTGATTAGCGGGTCCTAGCCAATAATTCATGGCTAGCACCCACTAATCAGCTAAACGAATGACAGAAGGGGTAAACAACAAAAGGAAGAGAGAACAGCACTTCTAAGTGTAGTATGATAGACACTTTAATAGTTAAAAAGTAGGCAACTTACACAAATGAGAGAGATCACGCTTGTGATGGTGGCTTCCAGCGCTTCTTACAGTGCTCGTGGAATGCTGAAGATGGAGAGCATGATGTCACTACCGGGTGATGGGGGTGGATGAGTCACTTGAACTGGCTTGCTTAAAAGTGCTGACACACTTTGGAATATTCACCCAGAGACTTTCATCTGCATCTATGGACATTTTATATATATAACCCATTATAGCCCCTTGTGGCTCCAAAGGCTCACACACACTATTAGAAAACTAGGCAAACATTTTCGTCCAAGGAACTTTCCTATGAGTTTCATAAAATTTTCTGACCTTCTGAATGAAAATTTTGAAAGAGACAAGCTCCAATTTTTTTCTCAAACGGGAACAGAATGAAGGATTTTCGTTTTAACCACTTAAGCCCCGGAGGATTTGGCTGCTAAAAGACCATGGGTTTTTTTGCGATTTTTTACTGCGTGACTTTAACGGACAATTGCGCGGTCGTGCGACGCTGTACCTAAACGAATTTGACGTCCTTTTTTTCCCACAAACAGAGCTTTCTTTTGGTGGTATTTGATCACCTGTGCGATTTTTTGATCATGCGCTATAAACAAAAAAAGTGCGTCAATTTTGCAAAAATAACGGAAAATTGATATCAAATACTTACCGTAATTTTCCTTTCCTGATGGACTCCATGGCAGCATACGTTCGGGTAGGCTCCGCCTCCTCTCCTACCTCATAGGACCCCACTCCCATAAATCTTTGCTCCCTTTCAGCATCAGTGTTCTGTAACTAGCCTACTCAGGAATTGGGAGGGGACTCCTGCTGCCATGGAGTCCATCAGGAAAGGAAAATTACGGTAAGTATTTGATATCAATTTTCCGTTTTCCTGACAGACTCCATGGCAGCATACGTTCGGGAAATAACTCGCTATACACTCCTGGGTGGGAAGATGCTGAACAAAGAAAACTTTAATTGGCACTGTCAACTGACAAAACTTGAACGCCAAAGTTAACTGAAGATAAAGCAGCAGGTTCAACACAGTAATGTGTAAGGAAGGTATTCACAGATGACCAAGCGGCTGCTTTGCAGATCACATCAGGCGCGACGTGTTTAGAAACTGCCCAGGATGTAGCAATGCTTCTGGTAGAATGAGCCGTAATCGCCTCTGGAGGAGCCAAGCCTTTTGCTCTATATGCCCATTGCATAGCCTGGACAATCCATGCAGCCACCGCTCTAGAAGAAGCACGTGTACCTTTCTTATTCCCATGGAGAAGAACAAACAGGAAATCTGATTGCCGGAAGGAGGATGTGGCCTCTAAATATTGACTCAGAGTGTCTCCCACATCTAAAGGATGGACTAAGGATTCTTCATTTGTTCTGAAGGTGGGCAGAACTATCTCAGAATTTTCGTGGAAGACAGATGTAACTTTAGGGTTTGACCCCAACATAGGGATTAGGACCACCCTGTCCTGAAAAAAGGTCAGAAAAGGCTCTTTGCAGCCCAAATTGTGTATCTCTGAGACCCTCTTGGCAGAGGTGATAGCCACCAGAAATACCGTCTTCAACGTAAGCTCCCTGATGGACATGGAAGCAACCTCTTTCGAAGCAAAGAAGTCCAGGACCAATGGAAGATCCCATTTCGGGAATCTAGGTTTTCTCTGAGGCCTGAGCCTGACCGCGCCCTTAAAAAACTGTTGGATCAGTTGATGTCTTGCCCACTGAATTCCGGTGAAAGCTGAGATGGCAGAAACTTGCACCCGGAGAGAAGAGACCGAGAGGGACAGATCTAAACCAGACTGTAGGAAACTCAATACTTGCTGAATGGTAGGTGCCCCTGCTGGACCCAAATCCTGGGCTTGATGACTCAGAAACCTTGCCCAGATTCTCTCATACACTCTGTTGGTGCTAGCCCTCCTCGAGCTCATAAGAGTGGGAATCACCTCTTCTGGACATCCGAGGGCCTCCAGCCTCTCCCTCTCAAAAACCAGACCTTGAGGTGTAGACGCGCAGGGCACGGATGTAGAGTAGGCCCCTGCGATAGAAGGTCTGGCCTGAGAGGCAGAGGGATCGGATCCCTGAAGCTGAGAAGGGACAGCAGAGGAAACCAAGGCCTGTTGGGCCAGAAGGGAACTATCGCTATGACCTCTACTACCTCCATCTTCAGTCTCCGAAGGAATTGGAGTACTATTGGCACCGGTGGAAAGGCATAGGCAACTTGGAAGTTCCATCTGTCCGTGAGGGCATCCACCCCGAAGGCTCGAGGATCCCTGAACCTCGTGTAATACTTCTGAAGTTTTTTGTTGTGTGGACTCGCAAAAAGATCCACCTCCGGTGAGACTCCTAGAGACAGAACCCAATTGAACACCTCCTGATGGAGGGACCATTCGTTGTTGTCCAACAGGAATCTGGACAGGAAGTCTGCTTGCGTATTCAATATCCCCGGGACAAAGACCGCAGAGAGGTTGGCCAGGTGTTGCTGGGCCCAAGACATAATTGGATCTGTCTCCTGGAGTAGAGACATGCTGCGGGTTCCACCTTGCCTCTTGACGTATGCCACTGCCGTGGTGTTGTCCATCCTGAGTAACACTGAGGCCCCTTGAGTCAGATGGTGAAAAGCCTGGAGGGCTTTGAAGGGGGCTCGTAGCTCTAGGATGTTGGACACCACTCCTGTGCCACTTCTGACTGGCAGTGAGCCCCCCAGCCGGTACTGCTGGCGTCGGAGGTTATCGTCACCCACGAAACTGGAGCAATTGAGTGACAGTTGGTTAGATTTGCACGGCGTAGCCACCAAGGAAGACACCCCTTCATGAATGGTGTTAGATAAATAATCTGCGACAGGTTCTCCGTCGTCCACTGGTGGAGAAACCCCTTCTGAAAGGGTCTCAGCCTCCACATAGCCCACTTCACCATGGGTGAGGTAGCCACTAGAGTCCCTACCACCTTTAGACACTGACGAGCAGTGAGCTGGGAGGCAGCGAGGGCGAGAGCCACCCTGCTCTGAACCACTGGAATTTTCTCCTCTGGTAGAGATATGGTGCAATTCACCGTATTGAACAGTGCTCCGAGAAAGACCAGGGACTGCGTGGGCACCAGATGGCTCTTTTCCAGATTGAGAATCCACCCGAACTCTTGAAGAGTATGAATCACCTGCTCCAGATGTAGCAGTAGCTGGGACCTGTCCTGGGACAGAAGAAGGAGATCGTCCAGGTAATGATGTAATCTGATACTTCTGGTTCTGATGAGAGCCACGATTGCCAATAGCGTCTTGGAGAAGGTGCGAGGCGAAGTCGAGAGCCCAAAGGGAAGACATGTAAATTGCATGTGGACATGATTGACAGCAAATCGGAGAAACCGATGATATTCTTTTGCCACAGGAACGTGGAAGTACGCATCCTTTAGGTCTATTGATGCCAACCAATCTCCTGGGAGAACCGAGTGCTGTATTGTAATTAGGGACTCCATCTTGAATCTCTCTCGACGTATCGATCTGTTGAGATAAGTTAGATCTATTACCGGTCGCCAAGTGCCGTTCTTTTTCTGGACAAGAAAAAGAGGCGAATATACTCCTTGACCCCTTTCCTCTTCGGGAACTAGTACGACAGCTCGTTGATCCAGTAGGGTATCTACATAACTGAGAAGAACCTTCTTCTTTTCTGCTGCAGGAGGAAGGGAAGTTGCGACGAACCTGGGTTTGGGAACGTTGTTGAACGTCCAAGAGTGCCCTTGCGACACAACATTCAGAACCCGGGGATCCTGGATCGAGGCCGCCCAGACGTTCCGAAATTGGAGCAACCTGGCCCCTACCGGAACAGACTGGACGGGACCAACCTCAAAAGGATTTGGTGGCCTCCCGGTCACCGGACGAAGAGCCCTTGGGGCCTTTCTGGAAGGAGGACTGTCTTGACTTCCAGCTTCTCCCATAGGATTTACCTGGTTTGTAGCTGCGCGCTTCCCTAGAACGATTAGCGTTTTGCCTCCTTGGAAAAGAGCGTTTCTAATTGTTTGGGCGTTTGTCCTGGGGAAGGAACCCAGATTTTCCACCCGTGGCCCGGGTTATTGCTGCATCTAGTTTATTCCCAAAGAGGGAAGACCCCTCAAAGGGAATCCTACACCAAGCCTGTTTAGAGGCAGCATCGGCAACCCAGGGCTGAAGCCAAAGGGCACGTTTTGCCGTAACAGAGGCCAGCATAACCCGGGCCAAAAGGCGAATAGTATCTAGGGAAGCCTCCCCCAAGAAGCCCGCGACCATCTTCAGCTCCTGTATAGGAGAACTTTGGAGCACTTCCTCCGAAACTCCTCCAAGAGTATCTTCAAGGGCATTAACCCAAACCTCCATAGCCTTGGAAATTGTAGCCAAAGCCATTGCTGGTTTACAGGCCATGCCGGCCGATAGGTATGCTCGCTTAAGATCAGCGTCAATCCTCCGATCCAAAGGATCTCTAAATGATGCTGTATCCTCCATTGGGAGAGTGACGTGTTTCGCCAGACGCATCACTGCTGCGTCCACACTAGGGGATGACTCCAAGTATTTCACCTTATCCTGTTTAAAAGGATAGAGCTTCGCTACTTTAGTGGTCATGGAATTTTTCCTTTCCACTTTGCTCCATTCTTCCGACATTATGTCTCCCAGTTCCTCTAGAAATGGGAAATTTAAACGCTCTTTGCATAACTGCTTGAAATATTTCTTCTGCTTAGGAGAAGAGACAGCAGGATCCTCCCAGTCAAGGGCCTCTCTCACCGCTTTAACTAACGGAGACACGAGGGCAAATTCAAATCCAGTACCGGAGTCATCCGAATCGGAGTCGGACTCAGACGGGAGGATAGATGTATGGCTGGGTTGGGAGGACTCAAACGGATCCTGAACCGACAAATCTCTGTCAGGAGAGCGTGACGGACCTGCAGAAGTGCTTGGCTTATGTAATTCAGCAAGAGAGTCCTTTAAAACTCTGCGTACCACCTCCTCAATATGTTTGTCCGTTTTTTCCCTTTCACCCGTAGCTTGGGTATAACAGGGTTTGCACAAAGAGGAACCGTCTGGTATCAGGGTACGGCAACCCCAGCATTTTTTCCCCTGCGGGCGTTCTGAGCTGCCATGGTGCGAGGAGGAATGGTGCTCACGTCCCCTGCTGTGGGAGGAGCTGCGCTTAGACTTAGATGAGGAGCGCTGGTGTTGCGTATTTGCATGACTGTCTTCGCTGCGTGTGCGGGGCTGTTGATCAGACCTAAGAGAGCTGAGACAGACATATACAACAAGCCATAAGAAAGATGAAAGAAAAACAGACATTAAAGCTGATAAAACCAGCACATACCTAGAAAGAGCAGGCTGGCCACTAGGGGGCGGCGATGAGTCCATTGCTCCAGTAAACTCAATGGTGCACTATTTAGAGATAGGAATCCTGATAGGAAGAGGACATAACATCAGACCCATCTACCCAGAAGCAAAACCCCCAGAGGATGGAACCTTCTTACCTTGACTACAGGACCGGAGTCTGGGGCAGGCTACCGATATGCCGACCTTCCCGCCAGCTCCAGTCTAATTCTGAGTTTAAATAGACCGCCAGGCCGTGACCCGCCGTATTGCGCAACCGCGCGTGACGTCAGACCGCACCACTGCGCATGCGCGACGACTCCGAAACTCGGAGCGTACTGCGCATGCCCAGAAGTGCCGAACAACCCGGAAGTAGCGGCAAAGACCATGGCGGCGGCCAAGAAGCACCATAAGTAAGTACTAAGCCATAGAACTAACGAAACCTGAGCGATAACTGACAAAGAAACACCCTAGACACGAGCATAGCAAAAGAAAAAGTACCAAAAACGAAAGATAAGCATAACAATGAGGAAAAAGAAATGGTCCCATATAAGGGCTTACCACCATCCGATAGCATAACCGAGTCCAGGAGACGCAACACCAGCTTGTGCCTTCAGGCAATAAAGGGCCACCCGCAGCAGCAGGGCTCTCTCGGCCAAACCACATAGCTCCAGCTAAGGGTCTCTTCCATTGCCCCCTCCATACCCCGCTAAGAGCCAGGGCTTATCGGAGACTCCAAAACTCAGTCTGCCACCGATATACAGGACCAGATATGTAGGAACATCAGACATATGTATGAGGAGGATGAAAAAAGAACACTGATGCTGAAAGGGAGCAAAGATTTATGGGAGTGGGGTCCTATGAGGTAGGAGAGGAGGCGGAGCCTACCCGAACGTATGCTGCCATGGAGTCTGTCAGGAAAACAATATTTTTCACATTTTTTTATATGAAATTCCCCCCAAAAAATTTAAAAATCAAAATTTTTTAACATTTTCGGCCAATTTGTTTTATGCTACATATTTTTGGTAAAAAAAATCGCAAAAAGCGTATTTTGATTGGTTTGCGCAAAAGTTATCGCGTTTACTAACAAAGGGAAAGATTTTTGTCATTTTTGGTGTTTTTTTTTAAACGCGTAATGGCGGCGATCTGCGATTTTTTTTTCGGTACTGCAACATTGCGGCGGACAGATCGGACCCTTGACTGACATTTTTGACACTTTTGGGGTTACCAGTGACATTATTGCAGTAATCAGTGCTATACATATGCACTGTTACTGCAAAAATTACACTGGCAGGGAAGGGGTTAACTGTATTGGACAGGGAGGGGTTAAGTGTGTCCTAGGGGCGTGATTCTAACTGTATAGGGACATTGCTATTGGTGTAAAAACAAAGATCAACGGTCCTACATAGTAGAACCGTCTGATCTTCATTTTTACACCAGGGAGAATGACGGGCGGCTTGTTTACATAAGCCGCTCCGCCTTTCTCCCTTCACCGGAGCGATCGTAGTGTGACCGACGGACATCGGGTCCGCCGGTCACATGCACTGACTTGTCAGTGAACGAGCCGCGGCGGGCGCGCGCCCGCCCGCAATTGGCTCTCAAGTCAGTGACAGGCGAGTGACGTATCCATACGTCACTCTGCCTGGCCGGGGCTGACCGCCGCAGTATATAGTCGTGCGGCGGTCGGCAACCTGTTAATGTGTACCATTATGATTTTTGTATGAGAAAAATCAGAAAAGAAAGTCTGCGCATGATCAGAAACAATAAACAAAAAAAGCCTTTGTCGTATGAGAATTTTCATACAAATTTTCCTTCATCGGTTCCGATTTGCTGTGAAACAACAAGGAAAATCGAATGATCGTTTGCATGATTTTCTTATAGTGTGTACCCCTCTTTAGGATCCTCACTTTAGTGCGCCAAATACTGATCCTTGTCTGTGTTGGTAAACAACACAGAGCTCTCTTCTGTTAGCGCAGATGTCTAGTTTTTTTTTTTTGTCCCTGCAGAGCAGGGACTAGAAACCGACACATCCCTTAGTAAAAACATTACACAGCAAACACAGTAAACATTGTTAGGTACACTGTTAACCCTTTGATTGCCCCTAAATGGTAATACCTTCCCAGCCAGTGTCATTAGTACAGTGACAGTGTATATTATTAGCACTTATTACTGTATTAGTGTCACTGCTGATGTCAGTTTCCTCCTGCGTCAGTTAGTGTCAGATTGCCCACTGCACTATCACAGTCCCACTGTAAGTTGCTCCTGCACTGCTTCATCCCTCCTCCAGAACTACACTATGTCTGTGGGATAGTAGATCACTCCACAGGGAAAAAAAAAAAACAGTGTCATTCTAGTACGGAATGCATTTGGCACCCCTTGATCACTCTGCACTGACTGTAGCTGGGACCCTACGGGCTGCAAAAAGAGGCTGCTTGAGACCCATGGGTCACCAGTTGGACAGTTTTGGACAGTCCAAACCATTTAATTTATGTTGTATAAGGTATGTCCCTACACTATATCGCTGTAAGGAAACTATGGAGATTGTGCAATCAGACTGAAAGTGTGTGGTCAGAATAACATCCTGACCTCATGACCATTGTCCATGAGTCAGAAATTGATGGGAACAGGGATATCTATTTCAGTGACAACTATCAAAAAAGCAGAATTCCCCTCCTTTTGGAGAAATTTTCTCTCACTTCCTCTTGGATCTCCAGGGACAGGGAGTGAAGAAAAATGTCTCCATCAGGATACATGTTGGAATGACCATACTAGCCAAAACAAAAAAAGAAAAGTTTTGGCTACACATACCCTTTGGGCTTTCAGTGGAGATATCTGAATGGTGCCTGCAGCTACAGGCATCATTCAGATATCATTTTTTTTTCTACCAACGATTCCCTTCCCATAAAAATAATCATAGTGGCAGTTCAGCCGCTTGATGTCCCCCCCCCCTCTCCCCCATTGCCCTCCGGTGCTTCTCTCAGAACACCCTTACTATCGGCGAGCCAGAGATGGAATCTGCTGGTGGCTGAAGTTTACCATAGAGCTGACAGAGGACCAGATGGATCCCGGTCATCTCTATGATTCTAGGAGGCCAGGCACATCGTTATAACATCATATCCGGGCCCGGCAGTTGTAAACACTCCCGTATGTTCATAAAGAGGACCTGTCATGTCCAATTCCTTTGACAAAGGATGTTTACATTCCTTGTAATAGGAATAAAAGTAATCAAACACAAATTAACGGGAAAGTGTAAAAATCAAAAATAAAATAAACAAAAAAATTTATTAAAGCGCCCCTGTCCCCTCGTACTCACACGCTGAAGCGAACGCATGCATAGGTCATGTCCGCATATGTAAATGACGTTCAAACCACACGTGTGAGAGAGCAATAATTCTAGCACAAGACCTTCTGTAACTCTAAACTGGTAACCTGTAAAAAAAATTAAAAGTATAGCCTATGGAGATTTTTAAATACCGAAGTTTGGTGCTATTCCACAATTTTAAAGTGTGATATATTAAGTATTTATTTAATCAGCATAACATCATCTTTCACATTATACAAAAAATTGGGCTAACTTTACTGTTTATTTTTTTAATTCATGAAAGTGTTTTTTTTTCCCCCAAAAAAATTGCATTTGAAAAATTGCTGCGCAAATACCATGTGACATAAAAAATTGCAATGACCACCATTTTATTCACTAGGGCATGCGTCTTCAAACTATGACCCTCCAGTTGTTCATGAACTACAATTCCTATCATGTCTGTGAATGTCAAGAGTTTTACAATACCTCATGGGATGTGTAGTTCCGCAACAGCTGGAGGGCTGTAGTTTGAGAATCCCTGCCCTAGGGTCTCTGCTAAAAAAATATATATAATGTTTGGGGGTACTGAGTAATTTTATGGAAAAAAAATATTATGATTTTACATGTAGGAGAGGAATGCTGGAATTTGCCCGGTATGGAAGCAGTTAATGTCCTTTTCTGAGCACTGTTTTTATGACAGGCCGCAAATGCCCTATACATGTAGAGGGGAAACAGAGCACCATTTGTACTTGGTGGGCAGTAGTATGTCATGTGCTGGGGATCCTAAAATAAATGGGGGGGGGGGTATGTGGGAAAACTGCAGGTATGGGGGGGGGGGTATGTGGGAAAAAAACCTTTGACTGTAAACAAGTATTCTGTTGTTTACAACTCCTCTCCTCTCCCCCAATCTCCTTATAGCATATTAACTCTACAGATTTTGTATTCATGGGAGACTGCTCCACAGGAAGAAGGTACTGCTGTGGACTATGATAGAAAAACAGAAAATGCCCTGCAAAACCCGTGCCATGGGAGCAATGGAGTCTACCACCTGTATAATCAGAAACTGTAAACTACCCTCCACCTAAATGCTTTCATACACAGGTTTTATAATGATGTTTAGCTGTTGGAAATCATAAGTAGACACAGGGGAAGCTATCCAAGGCAGCATGAGTGAGCTTGCCAAGTGTTACAAGAAGCTGAAAAAGACACAAAATCTTTCATTTTGTAGGTCCAGTAGTTACAGGACTCCCATATTTTCTACTCTCAGGCTAAAAAAGATATACAATATTAGTGTGATAAAATGATTTCATTGACAGTGTGTTATAATCCCATCAATTTCCAGAGTCAGATTTCGGTTATGTGTGCCTAGAGCCATTTTCATAGTGCTTGAAACGGATTTTCCTGACTGCACAGTTCCGAAGGTTAGAAATAAGTGCATACATGTGTAATTATTCCTAGTTTGTTGCCTTGAAACTTCTAGAAAAAAAATAATATGAAACAACTATGTGCAATTTGCTACACACCAACATATTTCCAATATCTCAGGCCTGCCCCAGGGCTATTTGGTTTGCTTTTTTATATATATATATTTTTTTTTAGTGCCTTACTAATGCCACATAGTAAGGCCTCATGTACACTACTGCTGAAAAACGGGCATTTAGGAGCAATTAGACCTTTTTTCAGCAGCCCCTGAACTCTCCTCTATGTTATCTTATCTGTCCATGTACACTGAGACGTTTATACTCGTTGAGAGGCAGTTGAGTTTAGTGGCATTTTTTTAAAGCAAAAAAATGCATTCAGACGGAAGTTTATTGGCATTTGAAACGCCAAATGCTTGTAACAGCGTGAAAATGCATTTAAACGTGGTAAATGGCGTTTTTAAGTGTTTCATTTGGAGGTGTTTTCAATGGGGATACATTTCTGACCATTTTACAATAGGAAAATGCTTCTAAACGCAAATGCCGCTAGACGCACACAAACACGGCATGTGAACATGGCAAAAATGGACATTTTTAACTGTCGGTTACTAGCTGTCAAGTTCCAGCATTCAGGAGAGGTTTTTAAAGGTAAGAGTTCATTCACACTAGCGGGCATGCCCACTGGTGTGTGTTGTTTAGGGGCAGTATGATGTGTATTACAATGCCTCATACTGTTTACCTCGTTTTCATAGGTTTGCACAGCCTATTGCATTAGGGTGTGCACCTCAAAGCTCGAACACACATTTGTGTGTGCATGTGTATACAGTGTCAGTAGAGTAGTGGACAGTGTCAGTAGGGCAGAGATTGGTATCAGTAGGGCAGTGGATGATGTCAGTAGTTTTTTTTGTATTATCTTATTTTTGTATTGTTTTTTACAATTATATTTTTTTCTCTATTTTTACAAAAATATTTTAAGGAGCCTTGTTAGAGGGCTTTGGTGAAATATTAGGGGTTTAAACAGGGGAAATCTGCACCACACAGAGTGATTAGGGTGTGCCCAGGCACACCTGGCACAATCTATGTGCAAGCCTATGCTCCTTTTTTTTTTAACTTTATTGAAACTCCACAAAATGACTCTTCATTCTACCCAGTGCATTTCATTCTACACAATGCAGTGTAATGTGTTGCAATGCTCTGTATAAAAGGGCAACCTGTCTACTTTCTCTCTGCTCTGGTGAGAGTGTCCCCTTAGGGTCCTTTCACAGAGGCACACTCTTTTCCCTTAAGCAGGGGATCAGTGAGCAGATGCCCTGCTGAATCAAAACAGAACAGACAGATGTCAGGTTTGTTACATCCATACCCGTTCAACTTTTTTGGCAGCTGATTGTGGTGGACCTGTATTGGATCTATAGGCTGCTGGATGTAAATGAAAATGTGTCCCTTTACATCAGGCTACCTCTGATCAATCATGTTTAGGTCCATAAAAATGGGAAGGGACACACCTGGATTGACATGGAGGTAGGCAGATGTAAATAGGCCTGCATCAACTTCCTTTTCAGGTCCACCTAAAAAACGAACAGGTGGACCTGATCAGAAAGCCTGTGTGAAAGGATCCTATGGCTAGCCTAAAGGCCCGTACACACGATAAGAAAATCGGAAGGGAAATTTCGTCCGACGAACCATCTGCCGATTTTCAGATTGTTAGTTTAGTGCTTTCGACAGCCGATTATGGATTTTTGGACGACAAAAACTGGATGTGCAGGCTATAAAAGTTTTATCGTACGTCAACACAACGTCTGATTTACGCTTAATTAGTACAGTTTTCGACTGAAAAAAATCTTAAGAGCAAAACTAGGCATGCTCAGAGACGAAAGAACACATACAAAACAATCCAACACATGACATCACTTTCGACATGAGACTAGCATGCAACAAAAAACGGACGACAGATCGTTCGATAATCTGATCGTGTGTGCGAGGCTTAATACATCGCTCCCAACTGTCCCTGATTTTGAGGGACTGTCCCTGATTTGGAACAAAGTCCCTCTGTCCATCTTTCCTCCTCATTTGTCCCCCATTTTGGTCTGATTTTTATAGTTGTATATAAAATGCACTTTTTATCTTTCAAAAAGAGTTTCACAGTGCTAAACCTTTCACCAATTTCTAAATAGTTTTTTGTAAATTTCAAAAGCCAGTATAAAGGAATAGTAGTAGTAAAAAACAAAAAAAAACACTGGTGGGTTTAACTAATTATTTTTTTGTATAATTCCCCTTTAAGGGGGCATGGCAGGGGGCGTGTCCTATACCTACATACTTTTGCTAATTGGTGTCCCTTATTCCTATCTCAAAAAGTTGGGAGGTATGCTGATATTTTTTCTGCACGGCCTCTGAACACCACTTCTGAGCAGTGTAGTGGTCATCACCTGGGGTAGATTTCTCCTTAAAATATGTAGCAATTCAGAAAAAAAGTCTATATTGCAAGATCATGGGCATTTCTTTGGGCAAAGTGATTCCAATGTGTCTTCGACCACCAAAAGGCTCATGGCTTAATCTTCTTGAATCAAGCAGGCCTCTTTATTTTTTAGCTACCAGTATGTTTTTATTTTTTTTTTTCAAGCAATGTTAACCAAATCTATGTCAGTTCTGGTAAAAAAAAAATGTTAAATGAGTTATAACTAAAGG
The DNA here is from genome assembly GCF_965119305.1 of Pelophylax lessonae. Lineage (NCBI taxonomy): Eukaryota > Metazoa > Chordata > Amphibia > Anura > Ranidae > Pelophylax > Pelophylax lessonae. The sequence goes on from NC_138770.1 coordinate 213,407,012, forward strand.
CAAACTTTTTTTAATATAATTTTTTCTATACTTGTCCTGATCACCAGTGTCACCGTGAACAAAAGTGAGGGTATATCCAAAATCTTAAGTTTCCACCAGAAACTTCAAATGGGGGCACACAACTATCTCAGAAGGGATTTTCTTATTAGAAAGATATTCTCTCTCTTGCTTTTAAGAGGATGAGGAAGTGAAGGGAAGGGGATCTCCTAAATGAGATACAGATGGAGTTAGATATACTTTACATCTGATGTTACAGTCAGCAACAAGCACCAAGATTTATTTTGAATCACCTCTGCTTTTTTATTTTTTTGCACTTTAAACAAAAAAGAAAAAAAAAATGTTTTTATGCTTTCTGCTGTAAGTCATTTGAAATAAAAAAAACTGTAAAAAAAATCGAATTTCTTCATCAATTTAGGTCAATATGTATTCTGCCATATAATTTTTGGTAAAAAATAAATCTCATTGAGCATACATTGATTGGTTTGTGCAAACGTTATAGTGGCTACAAACTATGGGCTATATTTATGGAATTTTTGTTTATTTGAGTTTTTTTTTACCAGTAATGGCGGTGATCAGCTACTTTTAGCGGGACTACGATATTATGGCGGACAGACCGGAAACTAACTGACACTTTTAACACTTTTTGCAGAACCAGTGAAACGAATACAGTGATCAGTGCTAAAAATATGCACAGACACTGTACTAATGACAATGGCTGGGAAGTGGTTAACATCAGGGGTGATCAAAGGGTTAACTGTGTGCCTAGCCAGTGTTTGTGTACTGTATGGGAGGTTCTTTTTTAAGGGAAGACATGGATCCTTGTCCCTGCTTTGCAGGAACACAGGATCCATGCCTTCCCTATTGACAGAATGGCAATCTGCCTCATTTACAGAGGTAGACTGCCTTTCTGCCTCAGTAACGAACAATCAGTGGGTGCCGGCAGACATTGAGTCCACGGTACTCACTGATCGGCCCTGGCTGTGCATAATCACATCGAAAGCGAGCCGCCGGCAGCACGCTTTTTCGCCCGCTACCCAGAAGTACGGGATTGCATATATATGACCCTGCGCACAGTGGCTGCCCTGTAGTCAGTCATGAAGTGGTTAAAATAATTAAATAAATAAAATGCTGGACACTAGCAACTAAAAGGAAGTTGACAGTTTTATGACCTAACACATTGTTTTTTTTATTATTGATCTGTAGGAAGCAGCTCTCCTGTGCCATCTGGCAATTATACTTTAAAAATGGAAAAATAATACCTTGTTAATAATGTGAAATTAAATGTTTCCAAAAATCGATATGGTGATTATTATTACTTTGTTTTACTATTGTAAAATCCAAAAATAAGTTATTTTTAAAACAAGTTCAACCTCTAATTATTTGCATCATAATTGCCTTAGCTGTAACATCTTCATTACTGTATGGGGAATTTTAAATACAACTACAGTAAATATGCATAAAGGTAGTACAGTCACAAGTAGTCACAATCGCAATCTTGGGAGAACGTTTGTATCCAGGTTTGTCAGAAGAACCACACAGCACATGAACAGGTTAGAAAATCTTCTGCAGTTTGGTGTTTTCTTCTGATTTAGCTGTGAGAACTCAGCCCCTCTTGTCATTCCAAAGAATATATTTCAGAATCTAGTAATTTAGGAATGGACTGTTGGTTTCCATGTGCTCTGCCCAGAAATCCCCATAGACTGAGAAAACAGTCACCTATTCTGACAGAATCTCCTGTTTATGAGTCTCTTGCGCAACCAAACTCAGGACAATTGATTGGGATTCCTCCATGTGATTTCTAACCCCCTACCTGACTAAGTTT